>NC_061851.1:30399500-30402000 GCF_019202785.1 Penaeus chinensis | reverse complement strand
ACATAAGCACATACACAAACAACATGCACAGCTGCACAACGCCTTCACTCGCACACACAAAGACATCTTAGAAATGTCCACAAATAATGTTTCTTGGGTGAGAGGATTAGAACAGAAACGCTCCTCGTCACAACTATTTACTTGATCATTAAATTTTCCGTTAATTAGTTTCATTTGCCTTTGGATGTCAGGGCATTTTCGTCCTTAAGGAAAGGCAATCTCTGATTATTCATTCGTGGAATTTTTAATTGGAAATTCTTCTTCGTATTTGCATTTTTTTTTTTTCTGATTTTTTTTTTCTGATTTTTCGCTTGTCTTTCTTCACTTATTCTCTCGGTCCTCCTTCCCTCCCTTCCTCCCTCCTCTTCCTCCTTCCCTCCCTCCACCTTCTTCCTCCTTCCCTCCCTCCCCCCTCTTCCTCCTTCCCTCCCTCCTCATTCTTCCTCCTTCCCTCTCTCCTTCCCTCCCTCCTCCCTCTTCCTCCTTCCCTCTCTCCCTCCCTCCCTCGATTCCTCCTTGCTTCCCTCCCTCCCTCCCTCGCACTCTTCCTCACACCCTCCCTCCCTCCCATACTTCCTCACTCCCTCCTTCCCTCCCTCGCACTCTTTCTCACTCACTCCCTCTCTACCTCCCTCCCTCGGTCCCTCCTTCCCGCTTTCCCTCCCTCCCTCGGTTCCTCCTTAACTCCCTCCCTCTCTCCGACTCTTATTTCCTTCCTCCTCCCCCCCTTCCTCGCCCCCCCTCCTTTCCTCCCTCACACTCCTCACTCCCTCCCTTTCTACCTCCCTCCCTTGGTTCCTCCTTGACTCCCTCCCTCCCTCCCACTCTTCCTCTCTCCCTCGGTCCCTTCTTCCCTCTTTCCCTAATTCCCTCGGTTCCTCATTGCCTCCCTCCCTCCCACTCTTTCTCCCTCCCTGCCTCCCTCCCACCCTCCGTCGCTCCCTCCTTTCCTCCCTCACTCTCTCCCTCTCTCTCTCCCTCCCTCGGTCCCACCATCACTCTCTCCCTCTTTTCCTTCTTTTCTCTCTCCCTCCTTCCCTTTTCATAAAATTACGAGGAAGAAAGATTTACAGTGAACAAGAATATTAATCTGTCTAGTTTCCTCTTTATTATTTAAATCTATCCCCTTTTTTTCTACAATGAAAGCAAATTTCAAAAAAAAAAAAAAAAAAAAAAAAAAACTCCCGCTCTTTAATAATGATAATTATAATAAACAGATATGCTTGTAGACATAATCGTCAACAAACGCCGTTAAATCTGGCACGGTTTGTGTCACGTGTCAAATATGTCAGATGAGTACTGGGTGACGTCATTCTTCACGCCCCAAAGTACATGCTTGATTTGTCACTGTCAACGAATGAGAGGAGCGAAGAATGAGAGAAGGATGAGCGATAAGAGAAGTAGTGATAAGGTATGAGGGAAGAGGAGGAAGAGGATGGGGGCTGATAAAGGGAGGAAGGGAAGAAATAGATTAAGAGACAGATTGATATACGAGAGAATTGGAGAGAGCGAGAGAGAGAGAGAGAGAGAGAGAGAGAGAGAGAGAGAGAGAGATGGATGGATGGATGGATGGATGGATGGATGGATGGATGGATGGATGGAAGGAAGGAAGGAAGGAAGGAAGGAAGGAAGGAAGGAAGGATGGATGGATGGAAGCTAGGAAGGAAGAAAGGAGGGAGAGAGAGAGCGGTGGAGGAAGGGAAGAAGTAAGGGAGGGAGGGAAGGAGGGCGAGAGACGGATGGAGCAAGGGAGGTAGAGAGAGAATATATTTGAGAACAGCTAAGATAAAAGTAAAATGGGGGAGTATCAGAGCCCAACAGAGAAGCAGAAAGCGAGAAAAAGAAAGAAAATGAGAGAGAAAGAGAGAGAGAAGGAGAGAGAGAGAGAGTGTGTGTGAGAGAGAGAGAAAGAAGAGAGAGAGAGAGAGAGAGAGCGAGAGTGTGTGTGTGTGAGAGAGAGAGAGAGAGAGAGAGAGAGAGAGAGAGAGAGAGAGAGAGAGAGAGAGAGAGAGAGAGAGAGAGAGATGAAGATGAAGATAACGAAAGAAAGGGAGAGAGAAAGAAAGGAAAAGAGAGAGAGAGAGAGAGTGAGAGAGAGAGAGAGAGAGAGAGAGAGAGAGAGAGAGAGAGAGAGAGAGAGAGAGAGAGAGAGAGAGAGAGAAAGAACGAACGAAAAATAAAATAAAAAAAAGAGAGAGAGAAGACGCGAGTTGAGAAAATAAAGAGAGCGAGAGATAACGAAAGAAAGAGAATGAGAGAGAGAGAGAGAGAGAGCGTTTAACAACGAATTTCACCACAGAATATACCTCAACACCACAACGTAAAGAATAGAACGAGGAGTAGCTTCGAGAACACTGATCATAACAACAGATAATAACACGAAACATAGTGAAATTTCAAGTTCACTGTTGTTCATCTTGAAGACAATGAAGAGTAAGAAGAGGGTGGGTTTAGTTTGCACAACAGGAAGGTGCAGTAAATCTGCTTCTGAAGACTTGTA
>NC_061851.1:30377000-30379500 GCF_019202785.1 Penaeus chinensis | reverse complement strand
GGAGGGAAATTAAATTTAAAAAAAGGGTGTTCAGCCTTCTCTTTCTGCCTCCTTTTTGATATGCTACCGTGCCATACCGTGCTATACCGTGCCATATTTTTAAATCTCTAGCTGCTTTGGGATGCTGGCGTGGTATTCGTGATGGTATTTTGGGGGTTTGGTTACCTCAAGAGGGGGGTTAGGGATGGGCATTTGGGGGGAGGGGGAGGGTTACCTCTTTGGTTCGTGGGTTCGTATTTTGTGAAAGGAAGAAACACCCTTAAATATTAGGCCATTTGGTGGTGTTGATTTATTTCTTGTTTCTTGTTATTGTTCAATGAAGTTCGAATCTTCATAAACGGTGTCTCGTTTTTCTTTTGTTCCTTCTGGTTATGTATGTGTATATTTACAAATATATAAATACACACACATATACACACACACATATACACACACATACACACTTACATACATACACACACACACATACACATACACATACACATACACATACACATACACAAACACATACACATACACATACACACACACATACATACATACATGCATACATACATTCATACATTCATACATTCATACATTCATACATACATACATACATACATACATACATACATAGATACATACATACATACATACATTCATACATATATACATACACACATGCATACATAAATATGTACATACATACATACATAAATATATGTGTATATATATACATATATATGCATATATATATATATATATATATATATATATATATATATATATATATGTGTATGTATGTATTTATGTATATATACACACATTTAACGATATGCTTAGGCTTATGAAACTGCGAGACAAATATGTACAAAAAATCCGGAAAAAAGATTGAAAACTCTTACAAAATGCTAAATATGTAAGAAAAAGATAATTGAAAGAAAGGAACAGGAAATGAAGAGAAGAATTCGGCCGGACATTTCCCTCGCCCTCGTAAATTAAAATCAAGATACGGAACAAAGAGATAGGAGAGGTAATAAACGCAGAAAAAGGACGCGCAGAAGTAGAAAATAGAGCGTAATAAACAGAGAAAAAACGAGAAAAAAACAAAGACTTTGAAGACAACAAAAAACGAGATTAACAAGGTATCCAAAACAAAACAAAAAAAAGGAATCTAAAATCAACAAAAAAACGAACACTAGAAACAACAACATAAAAAACAAAGAATCCAAAACAACAAAAACAACAACAAAAAACGAAAAACAAGAAGACGGTGACCAGCAAATGGCCGGACGCTCCCCCAAGACTCGTAAATTAAGCGCTGATTGAGTTATGTCCCACATTAGCTGTCACAGACAACATTCCTCGGGCATGACAGTATGCCGTGGCCCGCATGCGATGCCCATCACAGATCCTGGTCACGAGGCGGTCGAACCAAACTTGGAAAATACTGGTTCGAGAATCCCATTACCTCTCGGCTAATCGGTTTCCGGTTCTGCGTTTAACCACTGCTCAGGAGAACCATTTGTGGGAATCTGATATCCTTTTTCCAAATCTTTTTTTTTTTTTTTTCTAAAGGAAGGGTAATTTTACCGATTATAGGTTGGTGTGGATTTTAAGAAAATGTGTTTATTTAGCTGTGTTTTTTTTTTTTTTGTTTTTGTTTTTTTTTGAAGGGTCTGTCTCTGTCTTCCTCTCCGCTTGTTTGTTTTCTTTCTTTCTTTTTTTCTTTCTTTTTCTTTATTTTGTCTCATACCTGTGTTAGTTGGTTATATAAGACTGCGATGAATTTGAGTTAATTTACATTAAACCAAATTTCGAGGAACATGAAAGCTCTAAAAAAAAAAAAACAAAAAAAAAAAAACATATATTTCCTCTTCAAAACCAAGGAGACTCCGAAGTGAACTAATTAAATTTCGGTATTTAATTCCTCTCGATTAACAACGACAGATTTTCATCCTCAAGCCTATCAAAAGTCAATTGTTCGCTCTCGAGACAATTATCATTATCATCTATAAATTCTCTCGCATATATTTAAATGCATATTACGCCCATTCACAAGGATACTTCATTATCCAACCCGTGCACTTTAAAAGCCCCGTGATGTATGTGAATAACTTTTAACTCCAATGACTTACACTTTTATTGAAGAAAGATGCACTTAGTACAAAAAAGATATATAAAAAGGGAAAGAAATTCTATCAAGTGTTTTACTTTTTATTAGACAGAATGTAGTAAGAATAAGGATCTTATATGCGCCTGTGTTTTCATATGCAAATACGACTGTCATTTTTGTTTTTTGTTTTTGTTATAATTTCCTTGCTGGATGTTTGATTAATGTATTTTGATTATAGACTCCTTTTTTGTATTAGACAGAAATGGAGAAATAAAAAAATAATTTCGTGTGTATGACGAAGGAGGCAGTAAACACAGGTAGAGAGAAAGGAAGCAATGATGAGGAAGAAGCAAGTGCAGGAGAATGAATAGAAGAATATGAAGGAATCGAAAAAATACAAAG
>NC_061851.1:30359500-30362000 GCF_019202785.1 Penaeus chinensis | reverse complement strand
CTATCTATCTATCTATCTGTTTACCTATCTATCTATCTATTTATCTATATGTTTCTACCTGGCTCTATCTATCTATCTATCTGTTTCTACCTGGCTCTATCTATCTATCTATCTGTTTCTACCTGGCTCTATCTATCTATCTATCTGTCTATTGATTTATCTCAATCTCCTTCTGTCACTTTTTCTAACATCATCAGTACGCGTTTATCTGTCTCTGCACACTCATACACACACACACACTCATACACACACACACACACACACACACACACACACACACACACACACACTCGAGTATAAACATCAATCCAAGCGTTTATTGTCTATAATTGCTAATGATAAGTTTGTAATTTCGCTGATGATTCCAGCGTGTGCATGCCTTTACTGTATATACAATATACAGTTAACATTACAAACTAGATGAAATTACCTGTTGTTCTATTTACAGTGGATAATTCATCGTGTTAGCAGCTGTTTTTGTGCGTCAGGGCGTTCGGGCGTATGTGTGCGTGTGCGTGTGTGTGTGTGTGTGTGTGTGTGTGTGTGTGTGTGTGTGTCTATGTGTGTGTATGTGTGTGTGAGTTTGGTTTTGTGTGCGTTTATACCCATGTGTAATTGTTTGTGTATACTACTTTGCATGTACCTATACCTATATCAATATACATACTGATACAGCATACAAGTATTATAGACACGTACAGACACACGTCCTAACGAGTCCCACACTTGATTGACATGTGACAACCACACCCTATGACGCAGACGCAGAGACGTGAAGAACTCATCATAGCTGCCACACGTGTTAGCAGGTTGTTATTATCCGAGATCTTAACAGCAGATTAGTTAATTTGGGACACAACGCAATAATTGATTCTTATATCCTCTCCCAATCACTGATTTCACGGGGCAAAGTATTTCAAATCGCTAATGAACGGTTCAAGATTATAACCCACAAGAGCTTTCGACTTGTTTACATTCCATTATTGTTGATGATTGTAACCTATTAATGGTAATAACTACCTTAGCAATGGCTTCTGAGACCGGAATCTCTTATACGTCAAAATCTCTTTAAGACAAGATGACACATTCATATACACTTCACATACAGGTAAGCGGTCTGCAGCCGGTTTGGGAGCCTACTCATGGCGAGCAAGGAGAAGAAGAAGAAGAGGAGGAGGAGGAGGAGGAGGAGGAGGAGGAGGAGGAAGCAGGAAGAGGAAGAGGAGGAAAGTGAGGAGATAGAGGAGGAGGAAGAGGAGGAAAATGGAGAGATAGAGGAGGAGGAGGAAAACGAGGAGGAGGAGGAGGAAAACGAGGAGTAGGAGGAGGAGGAAAATGATGATAATGATGATGATGAGGAGGAGGAAACAGGAAGAGAAAAAGGAGTAAAATGAGGAGATAAGGGAGGAGGAAGAGGAGGAAAATGGGGAGATAGAGGAGAAGGAGGAAAATGAGGAGGAGGGGGGAGAGCAGGAGGAAACAGGAAGAGGAAGAGGAGGAAAATGAGGAGATAGAGGAGGAGGAAGAGGAGGAAAATGGGGAGATAGAGGAGGAGGAGGATAATGAAGAAGAGGAGGAGGAGCAGGAGGAAACAGGAAGAGGAAGATGAGGAAAATGAGGAGATAGAGGAGGAGAAAGAGGAGGAAAATGGGGTGATAGAGGAGGAGGAGGAGGAAAATGAGGAGGAGGAGAAAGAGAAGGAAAAGGAGGAGAAGGGAGAGGTGGAAGAGAGGAGAAGGAAGAAGAAGTGTAAGAGGAAAAAGGGATAAGGAGGGAGAAGAGGAAGAAAAAAAGGAGGAGGAGGAGGACGAAAAGATACAGCCGGAGGTGGAGGTGGAAGAGGAAGGCGAGACGGAGAGAAGAAGGGGGAGGAGTAGATGAGGAGGAGCAAGAGGGAGAAGAAGAGGAGTAGGAGGAGGAGGAGGAGGAGGAGAAGGAAGACGGAGAAGAGGAGGAAAGTGAAGAGGAAGAGGTGAGGGAGGATGAGGAGGTTGAGGAAAGGGGGGGGGCGGGGCGGAGAAGGAAGTAAAGCAGGAGGAACAAAAGAAGATAAGGAGGGGGAAGAGGAAGAAAAAGAGAAGGAGGAGGAAGAGGTACAGCCGTGGAGGTGGAGGTGGAAGAGAAAAGGGAGAAGGGGGAAAATAGGGGAAAGAAGAAGATGAGAAGGTGAAAGAAGGAGAAGAAGAGGAGGAAGAAGAGGACGAAGCGGAGGAGGAGTAGGAAGAGGAGGAAGAAAGAGGATGAGGCGGAGGAGGAGTAGGAAGAGGAGGAAGAAGAGGAGGAAGAGGTGTGGGAGGATGAGGAGGTGGAGGAAGGGAAAGAGGAGGAGGTAGAACTGGAGGAAAAGGAGATGGAAGTGGACGAGAAGAAGGAGAAGTAAGAAAAGTAGGAGGAAAAATGAGATGAGGAGGTGGAATAAGGAAAAATTAGAGGAGGAGGAGGAGGAGGGGAGAAGTAGAAGGAGGAAGAGCAAGGGGCGGAAGAAAAGAAGATGAAAGAG
>NC_061851.1:30291667-30294167 GCF_019202785.1 Penaeus chinensis | reverse complement strand
TAACAAACTTTCGACATACCATATCGAGTGTACAACAGCCCTACCACTTCTACAAAATACAAATAAGTTGTAGACGCGTTACACTAGTACAAAAGATATGTTTGTAATCACAACATTGATCTTATGATTGAGACATAAATTGGAGCAAAATGAGTTTCATAATTAGCATTGCCTTTTATGGTGTGGAAGAAGTTGATGATTCCTTTTTTTTTTTTCTTTCTTTCTTTCTCTCCTTTCTCTCCTATCTCTTCTTCTTATCTCTATCTCTTCCTATCGCTTTCTCTTTCTCCTCTCCTTTTATTGTCTTAATTTTATTCGCCGTTATTATTAGTCTTATCTTCAATTTCTTTAGACCAAATTCTTTATCATTATTGTCATTATTATCATTATCTTGCTCTCTCCTCTCTTTTCCCTTTTTTTTTTTAATTTCCCTCGTTCTACATCTCACCTCCTCTCTCTTTCTCTATTTCTTTCCTTCTCCTCACTTTCTATCTCCGTCTTTCTTTCCCTCCCTCTCAATCCCAATCTTCCTTAAATTCCCTCTTCCCTTCCTAATTTAAACCTTACATCTCCCCCCTCCCACTTTCCCTTAAACCCCCCTCCCCTCCCCTCCACCTTCGCTCCCTCTTCCCTCCCTCCTCCTTCTTTTATCCACCTTCCCCTTCCCCTCCCTTTCCCCCTACCCTTCCCCTCTTTCCTCATTCAACCCCTTTCCCTTCCTCTCGCCTTCTCCCCCTTTCTTTTTCACGTTCCTTCTCACTCCCCTCTTCCTTATCCCTTCCCCTCCTATCTCCCTTCTTTACCTCACGTGAATGTGAATCTGCATAAACTGAGGGTCTAACTATTAATTATTAAACTTATTATTATCACCATCATTATTATCATTATTATCAATATTATTATTATCATTATTATTATTATTATTACTATTAATATTATTATTATCATCATCATTATCATTATTATTATTATTATTATCATTATTATTACTATTATTATTATTATTATTATTGTTGTTGTTATTACTATTATTATCATCATTATTATTATTATTATCATTAGTAGTAGTAGTAGTAGTACCTTTACTATTACTAATCACTGTTATTATTGTTGTTGTTGTTGTTATTTTTGCTGTTCTTGTTGTTATTATGATTATCATTGTTACCATTATATTTTTATTATCAATATTATCATTATCTTTATTATTGTTATTATAATTATCATTATTATCATTATCATTATTATTGTTATTATAATTATCATTATTATCATTATCATAATTATTGTTATTATAATCATTATCGTTATCATTATGATCATCATTGTTATTATGATTATTACTATTATTACTACTACTTTCACGACAATTATTATTATTATTATTATTATTATCATTTTTATTATTATTATTATTATCATTATTATCATTATCATTAATGCTATTATTATTAATATGATTATTATCATCATCATTATTACTATTATCATTATGATTATTAATAATACCATTATTATCAGTATCATTATCATTATTGCTATCATGATGACGATGATGACAGTAATGATGTTAATTATAATGCTCATTAATATCCTTCTCCTTACACTATAACCATCAATCACTATAATGCAATCTACATCATATATACATTTCATGCTATTTCGTCCCTCTAATAACCATCACTATCCTCAATCATCCTCACTGTTAAATGTCCTCGACACCATATCCATCACCATCAACTTCACCATCAGTTCTTCTGTGAACTTTGGGTTTGAGTGACAAGTATGTCGTTTTTTTTGGGGGGGGTGGGGTGGTAGGGGGTGGGATGGGTTGGGGGGGCTGTTGTTATCATAATTATCTTCTTTTTGTGTGTGTGTGTGTGAGAGAGAGAGAGAGAGAGAGAGAGAGAGAGAGAGAGAGAGAGAGAGAGAGAGAGAGAGAGAGAGAGAGAGAGAGAGAGAGAGAGAAGATAACGTGTATTCTGGAACGTGTGAGTGAGTGAGTGAGAGTTAGAGAGTGAGAGAGAGAGCTGAGAGAGAGAGAGAGAGAAGAGAGAGAGGGAGAGTGTGAATGAGTGAGTGAGATTTAGAGAGAGAGAGAGAGAGAGAGAGAGAGAGAGAGAGAGAGAGAGGGGGGGAGAGAGAGAGGAGAGAGAGAAGAGAGAGAGAGAGATAGAGGGAGAGAGAGAGAAAGAGGAGAGAGAGAGAAAGAAAGAGAGAGTGAGAGATAGAGGGAGAGAGAGAGAGAGAGAGAGAGAGAGAGAGAGAGAGAGAGAGAGAGAGAGAGAGAGAGAGAGAGAGAGAGAGAGAGAGAGAGAAAGAGAGAGACAGAGAAAGAGAGAGAGAATATGTGTGTGTGTGTGTGTTTTCTTGTCTTCTTTTACAGCGAATGTCATTGTTGTTTTTGTTAATACTCTATTTCGAGTTATTGTGGTGCATAGAATTATAATCATGTCATGATTTTTATTCTCATGTCACTTAATTCGTTCATTCTGTGTGTATG
>NC_061851.1:30281667-30284167 GCF_019202785.1 Penaeus chinensis | reverse complement strand
TTTTTTCTGTGTTTTTTTTTCTTGATTTTTCTTTTTCTTTTTTCTTTTCTTTTTTTGTTTTTATTTTCTTCTCTATTTTTCCTCTTTCTTTTTATTTTATTTTTTTTCTCTGTTTTTCTTCTTTATTTTTCTTTTTTCTCTTTTTCTCTCTTTAGTTCGTTTGTTCGTTCGTTTCTTTCTTTCTTTCTATATTTTATTTTGTTCTTTCTTTCTATCTATCTAACCTTCTTTTTTCTTTATTTTCTTCTTCCTTTTATCGTTTATCTATTTATTTATTTATTCATTTCTGTCAAACACTTATTCTATTTTTTTCTTTCGTTTCTTTTCTGTCTTTTTTTTTTATTCCTTCACACACACACATACACACACACACAAACACATGCACACACACTAACACACACACATACACACACAAACACACACACATACACACACACACAAACACATGCACACACACAAACACACACACATACACACACAAACACACACATACATACACACACAAACACACACACACACACACACACACGCACACACAAACACAAACACAATCATACACACATACACACACAAACAAATACACACACATACGCACACACACACACACACACACAAACAAACACAAACACACACAGAACCTCTTGTTCAGAAATAAAGATATACAGACATATAGGCAGATAGATCGAAAATTAGACTGATAGATAAATAAATAGATTGCCTGAGTGGCTGAGATATAGACTGACTGCTTGACTGCCATAGACATAGAGATAGACAGATATATAAATAGATATATAGATAACACAGGCAGACAGACAGACAGACAGACAGACAGATAAATAAACATATAAAAAGACATTTAGCTTGACTGATTGACATAGATATAGAGACAGACAGAGAGATATTAAACAGACAAGTAGACATAAAACTAGACAAATAGATAAAAAGACTGACTAACAGTTACATAGATAACCTTCCCCAAAACAGCTGGTCACCCCCCCCCCCACTCCCCCAGCTGACATCGCAGTAAAACCATCTTTGCTTTTTGAACTCCGTCCCCGGTTTGAAAGGAGGCTGGGGAGAGGGGAGAGGGGTGAGTGAGGGAGAGGGGAGAGGAGAGAAGGGGGAGGGGAAAGGAGAGAGGTGAGAAGGGGAGAGGGGAGGGGAGAAGGGTGAGAGGGGGAGAGGGGAGAAGGCGGAGGGGTGAGAGAAGGAGAGGGGAGTGGGGAGGAGAGATAGAAGGGGGAGGGGAGGGGAGAGGGGTATAAGGGGGAATGGGAGGTGAGAAGGGGAGAGGGGAGGGGAGAGGGGTGAGAGGGGGAGAGGGGAGAAGGCGGAGGGGTGAGAGAAGGAGAGGGGAGGGGGGAGGAGAGATAGAAGGGGGAGGGGAGGGGAGAGGGGGGAGAGGGGGAATGGGAGGGGAGGGGAGAGGGGTGAGAGAGGGAGAGGGGAGTGGGGAGGAGAGAAAGAAGGAGGAGGGGAAAGGAGAGGGGTGAGAGGGGGAGAGGAGAGAAAGGCGAGAGGGAGGGTGAGGGAAGAAGGGGTGAGTGGGAGAGAGGTGGTAGGGGGGTGGGTGAAGGGAGAGAAGGGGTGAGAGAAGAAGGGGTGATAGGAGAGGAGGAGAGGGAGGGAGAAGGGAAAAGGGGTGAGGGGGAGAGAGGTGGTAGAGGGGTGAGGAGAGAAGAGAGAGGAGAGAGAGGGGGTCGCTTTGGAGAGGGGGAAGAGGAGAGCGGGGAGAGGGAGAGAGAGAGGGAGAGGGAGAGGGAGAGGGAGAGGGAGAGGGAGGATGCAGAGGCAGCCATTAACGAGTGACAAGAGTGTCAAGGGTTTAAAAAATGGCTCTCAGTTGACGGTGGAAATTGATGGAGCGTCAGGAGCTGTATTTTACCTTCGGGGTCGAGGCGAAGGGACCGCGGGTGAAGGGCCTGTCTTGCGCTCTCTCCTGCTCCTCTATCTTCGCTATTTCTTGGTCTTCCTTTCTCCTGTTCTTGCCATTCTTCTTTGGTCCTTATGCCTTACATTTTCCTAGCTCTTATCGTCTCCGTTTTCATTCTTCTTGTCATTATCTTTCTTACTTTTCTTGTTCTTTTAGTTTTCTGGTTTTTCTTCTTCTTCTTCTTCTTCTTCTTCTTCTTCTTCTTCTTCTTCTTCTTCTTGCCTTTTTTTCTTCTTATCCTTCTTACTCAGTTTTATTTTTTCCTTATTTATCATATTTTTCCCTCCTTTCTATTTACTTCGTTTTCAAATGCTACCTCTCCACTTCCTTGTTTATCATATATTTATCTTTTTATTTTCTATTCCTCTTTTCTTCCTTTCTGTTCTTATCAACCATACTTGTGAAAAGACGTACACACACACACACACACACACACATATATATACATGCATACATACATACATACATACATACATATATTTATATATATATGTATGTATGCATATATGCTTATATATATATAAATACATACATAATATATAAATGTACATATATATTTTTATAACC
>NC_061851.1:30202514-30205014 GCF_019202785.1 Penaeus chinensis | reverse complement strand
GGACAGAAGGAAGAAGAGAAGAAGGAAGAGAAGGAAGAAGAGAGAAGAGGAGAAGGAAGAGAGGCAGAGAAGAAAGAGAATGAATAGAGGGAGAGGAGAAGAAAAGGAGGAAGAGAGAGAGAGAAGAAAGAAGAGAAGGGGGAAGAGACGGAGAGAAGAGCATATAAATTAACACTAATAAAAAGACACGGGAAATAAAAATGGGAGAGAGAAAGAAGAGAGAGACATAAACAGAGACAGAAGATTGGAAGAAAGAGAGAAGTAGTGGAGTAAAGAGAAAGCTAGAATGGCAAAAAAAAAAAAAAAAAATAGTAATGATAATAAAAGAGATAGCGGAGACAGAAAGATGAAAGAGGGAAAGTGAAAGAAGAGCGGAAAAGGGGAAAGGACGAAGGAGGATGAAGGAAGTGAGGAATGAAAGAGAATGAGAGAGAGAGAGAACAAGCGTAAGAAGAAAAAACAGGGAATACGAGAGGGAAAGAAGGAGAAGAAAGAGCAAGAAAATAAGGAAGAAAAAGGGGGGACGGACGAAAGAGAAAATGAGAAAGGAAATGAGAGAAAGTAAGATAAACGATAAAGAGAAATATAAAAAGAGAAGAAGAAAAAGAGACGGAGAATTAACAAATATAAAGAGAATAAGACAAATAGTAATAATAACAATAATAATAATGATAATAATAATAATAATAATAATAATGATAAAAAATAATAATAATGATAATAACGATAATAATAATGATAATAATGATAATAATATTATATTATTAATAATAATAATAATAATAATAATAATAATAATAAATGAGACTTACAAAATAAAAGTAAAACGCGTGAATAAACAGGTGAAAATATCACATCAGAATATTCATGACATATAAGAAAAACAAAAAAAATAGTGATAATGCAGATGAATAGGAAGTATGAGTGAGGGAAATGAGAACACAAAAAAGAAATAATAAAAAAAATAATAATAAAGACGAAAGTAGAAGGGAAACATCACGGACAAAAGAAAAAAAAAAAAAAAAAAAAAAAAAAAAAAAAAAAAAAATTGCATAGCCGATGACTTTTTCGATATGAAAAAAAAAGATTAAAATCAATTAAAGTTACATGTCTCTGCATGTAAAATTTAGCAATATTATCTATCGTTCGGTTTGCAACACGCTCCGTGAAATGCCAGTTGGAATATAAAATCCATTTGACATTTGAAAGATGTGTTTTATGACTAAAATTCATAAGTGAAGAATACTGTTTTATTGTCTTCTTATCATTTTTTTTCGAACCTGACATAACTTTTTTTCTTTTCAATCAACCATCCGTGAAAATCTGAAATATTTCTCATCTGTTGAATGCATGAACATTGCACATTTCGTCAACATATGGTCAAGAAAATTTTCAAGGAATTTGTCTCCTAATGTTAGACTATCTATCTGGCTGTCTGACTGTCAAGTAACTGTCTACATTACTCCCTGGGTGACTGTCTATTTCTCTAACTGTATATCTAATTTTCTATCTAACTACCTATATAACAATCTAAATGTCTACCTAAGTGTCTGACTGACTGTCTCTAGATGTCTAACGAACAGTCAGTGTATCTAACTATCTATCTATCTGTCTATCTGACTAACTACCTATCTAATTATCTAACCGCCTATCTATCAATCTAAATGTTTAAGTGTCTGATTAACTGTTTCTAATGTCTACCTAACAGTCAATCTGTCTAGCTGTCTTACTATCTAACTGTCTATCTAACTGATTCTCTATCTAACTGATTCTCTTACTATCTAACTGTCTATCTGTCTAATTGTTTATCTCTCTCTCTACCTATCCATCTAAGTGTTTATCTATCTAATTATCTATCTATTTATTTATCTAACTATCTATCTAAGTGTTTAATTGTCTGTCTGTCTGACTGGGTGACTTGTCTCTCTCTCTACCTATCCATCTACGTGTTTATCTATCTAATTGTCTATCTACCAGTTTATCTAACTATCTGTCTATCTATCCAAGTGTCTAACTGTTTGACTATATCTAACTGTTCTCTCTCTCTACCAATCCATCTAAGTGTTCATCTATCTAATTATCTATCTATATGCCTATCTGACTGTTAAAATATTTGACTGTCTATCTACCTATCCATGTAAGTGTTCATCTATCTAATTGTCTATCTATCTGTTTATCTAATTATTTAATTATCTATCTATCTATGTGTCCAACTGTCTGACTGGGTGACTGACTCTCTTTTTCTACCAATCCATTTAAGTATTTATCAATCTAATTATCCATCTATCTGTCTATCTAACTGTCTAAATGTTTGACTGTCTATCTATATAGACATAGACAGTGTTTATCTATCTAATTGTCTATCTATCAGTCTTATCTAACTATCTATCTATCTAAGTGTCTAACTGTCTGTCTGTCTGTCTGACTGGGTGACTGTCTCTCTCTCTACTATCCATCTAAGTGTTCATCTATCCAATTGTCTATCTATCTGTTTATCTAT
>NC_061851.1:30190014-30192514 GCF_019202785.1 Penaeus chinensis | reverse complement strand
TCACTTTCATATTTTTTGCTTTAGAGATAATCCATTGCACTGTTGCTACTGTTCACTATATTTGATACGAAAGTCTTTACTATCGGGGGCGTGGTAGTGACATCCTGGCCATTTTTTTGTTATGGTATCTTTGTGAGTTATAATGATGCTGCAGATTATTATCATCATTCGTAAGCTTCCACTATTCGTTCATACAATCCATGAGGGGAAGCAAGAGTTATATAAAGTGAAAGGGATGAAATTGATTATGTTTTTTTTATAAGATGTACGCGCTGTGTTCCCTAAGGATATAGACCTTAGTTTGGCAAATGAGAACAAAACACAAACGATTGAAGAAGATTGCAAAGAGGCAGTTGAAGACCACTTAGAATTCGGAGGAGACTGTTACTATTTTATGCGTCAGTTTTTTTTTTAAATGGTTCGTTTTACTCATATGCTAATCGTATCGTTTTTTTTTTTTTTTTTTTTTTTTTTTTTTTGATGCAAGTGAATAATGAAAATAGAAGTCACACACTTTATTAAAAATCGTAGGTGGCCTAATATCAGGGGAAAAGGGGCAGATAATCAACATGGCAAATGTTGATCTTGCATTATACTGAAGGCAATGGCACTCCTTAGTTCTGCCGTCATAAAATCCCTCACTCCATTTTGCACAAATTGTTCAAAATGGAGGCATGGCCCTTGCGCTAGTCCACGATACTAATGTTGCATTGCTGACCATGCATGAACAGAATGCACTAAAAAAAAATAAGGAGAAGAAAAAAATAAGATAAAAAATCACTATCATCCTCAGTTTAAAGTAAATTCTCGAGTGTGCACATATTTCTAGCAATGCAGAAAAAAAAGCAACGAGCAGTCCATTCTGATAACACCATCTCTCTGCCGAAGAAGAATTTCCACAACTTCAGAAAAATGTTAACTGGTACTCTTTACAACGCCAGCTCCAGCAGCAACACCAACACCAACCCTGGTATCATCTGCGGAGGCGATTGCAAGAGCAACACCAGCCCCATCTTCACGCTGACCTCAACAGGCTGAGCAAGATTCACCGTTCTGCAAAAGATGGAGCGAATGGCGTCCGCGATACAGTGAGAGATTGCACAGCAACTTGAGTATCAGAAAAGAATATTTTCAAACCTTGCACGGCAACAACCATCGTGGTCTATCTCTCTGTTGTCTGTTGTGGATAACGATCTGCTGACAGTCAATGGCCTAAGGCTCTTTTATTATATGGATTCTGAGACATGTTGTTGCATCTGATTGTGCAGTAATTTCTCCTCCAGAACATTTTATTTATAATTATCCTTGTACTGCAAAAGCTACTGCTGCATAATCAATATTCTAGGCAATTGATAAGGTCATTTCTTTAACTGCATTTACCTCGAGCATTCAAGCTGAAGAAATGATGGTCATTAATGTTACTGATGTTATTTTTGTTATCATCATTATTATTATCATTGTTATTATTATCATTATTATTCTTATTTTTGGTGTTGTTGTTTTAGTTGTAGCAGCAGTTGCATTACTATTGTTATTATTATTGTTATTATCATTATCTTCATCATCACCATTATTATTATCATTATCATTATCATTATTGTTATTGTTATTACCATTATTATTTTTGTTATCATTATCATTATTGTTGTTAATATTATTATTATTATTTGTATTATTATTGTTGTTTTGTTGTTGTTGTTATTATTATTATTATTATTATTATTATCATTATTATTATTATTTTATAATTATTATAATTATTGTAATTATTATCATTATCAAAGATGTTTTTATTGTTCTTATAATAACAATAATAATTACTATTATTATGATGATTATGATGATGATGATGATTATTATAATTATTATTATCATTATCATTATCATTATTATTATTATTACAATTATTATTATTGTTATCATTATTAATATTATTATTATTATTATTATTATTATTATTATTATTATTATTATTATTATTATTATTATTATTGTTATTATTATTATTATGATAATTATTATTATTATTATTTTATTATTAATATCATTATTGTTATTATTATGATAATCAAAGTTGTTTTTATTGTTCTTATAGTAACAATAACAATTATTATTATGATGATTATGATGATGATGATGATCATGATGATTATTATTATCATTATTGTTATAATTATCATTATTATTATCATTATTACTATTATTACCATTATCATTATTGTTATCATTATTATTATTATTATTATTATTATTATTATTATCATTATTGTTATTATTATCATTATTAAAGTTGTTTTTATTATTTTTATAATAACAATAATAATTATTATCATTATGATGATGATGATGATCATTATTCTTATTATTACTATTATTTGTATTATTATTATTATTATTATCATTATTATTATTATTATCATTATTATTACTATTATTATCATTATAATCATTATCATTATTATTACAATTATTGTTATTATTATTATTATTATTATTATTA
>NC_061851.1:30182514-30185014 GCF_019202785.1 Penaeus chinensis | reverse complement strand
CGCTAATTCCCAATTTTCTCTTCCTACCTCCTTCTTACCCCCCCCCCCACCCACCCCCCGACTGTCCTTCCCCGCTATGTACATAAATTTACGGGAATTTCCCTTCGTTTCGTGATTTCCTTTTTTTTTTTTATCTGTTTCCTTATCTCTCTCTCTCTCTCTTTCTTCCCTGCCTTCCTCCCATTCCCTTCTCAACTCCCAATTTCCCCGCAGTTTCCCCCCCCCCCCCCCTCCCATTGTGTGATTTCGTGTGGGATCATCTCGACGTGAAAGATAGTTTGCTTGGACGAGAAGATCACTCCATCTTTTGAATAACGAAGACGTATTTCGCCTCTTTGTACTTATGGAGATGGATTAAGCGAGGAAAGGGGATGGTGTGTGTGTGTATATGTCTGTTTGTATGTTTCTTTTGGTTTCTAGTCTGTCGGTGTGTTCTCTCTCTCTCTCTCTCTCTCTCTCTCTCTCTCTCTCTCTCTCTCTCTCTCTCTCTCTCGCTTTCTCTCTCTCTCTCTCTCTCTCTCTCTCTCTCTCTCTCTCTCTCTCTCTCTCTCTCTCTCTCTCTTGCTCTTTCTTTTCTCTCTTTCTCTCTCGCGGTGAGTTTTTTTTTTTTTTCTTTTTTTTTTTTTTAGCTCTAGCTCTCTTTTTTTTTTTCTTTTTTTTTAACTCTCTCTCTCTCAGTCTCTCTCTCTCTCTCTCTCTCTCTCTCTCTCTCTCTCTCTCTCTCTCTCTCTCTCTCTCTCTCTCTCTCTCTCTCTCTCTCTCTATTTCTCTCTCTCTCTCTCTCTCTCTCTCTCTCTCTCTTCTCTCTCTCTCTCTCTCGATCTGAGTCTTTTGACTCTCTTCTCTCTTTTTTCTCTTTGTTTTAGCTCTAGCTCTCTCTTTTTCTCTCTTCTCTCTCTCTCTCTCTCTCTTTTCTCTTGTGTTCTCTCTCCCTCTCCCTTTCTCCCCTTCTCTTCCCAGTTCTCAATTTCTTTCTATTCTCTCTCCCTTTTTCACCATTCTCTTTTTCTCTCCTCATTCTTCCACTCTTCTCTCTCCCTCTCTTCATCCAGTATGCCAGAATCGCATAATCTGATATGACTCTTTTTCTCTCTTTTTTCTCGTCTGCATATCCTTTTAAAAGTCAGAACATACACCTAAGTACATCGCACACGCCCAGACACAAACATTTGAACAACTCGATGATTTATCGCAAATTATATCCTAGACCCAAACTTTACCTTCAGTCATGAAGTGAAAAGCGAAATTGTCTAAATAAGTTCGCCAGTTGAAAATACTCCCCCCTTTTAACTGACAGCGAAGCTAATGTGTTATAACAAGCATGAAAAATGGGCAGTATCTTTGCAACATGCAACATCTTTAACTTCGAAAAAAAAAAGATTTGGTAAATGTACAAGTCATTGCTATAAATGGCGGTGCTGAGTTGGTGTATTTCATTACTGCATGACTTTTACCCTAAAGAAGGAGAAAAGGGGGAAAAAAGAGAGAGAGAGAAGATGAATGTGTAAAAAGAAGGGAAAAAAATACGAGGGTATTTAATGTCAACGTTTTCTGTTCGTACAAGGAAAAGCCACCATGTATACCTCTATTTCGCTACAAGGCATAATAATTGTTTTGACTTTGACAACCTTGGGGTGAAATACCATTGGGTTGGAATGAGGGAGAGAGAGGGAGAGGGGAAGAGGATAGAGAGAGGGAGAGGGGAAGAGGATAGAGAGAGGGAGAAAGAGTGAGAGAGGAAGAGGATAGAGAGAGGGAGGGGGGAAGAGGATAGAGAGAGGGAGAGGGGAAGAGGATAGAGAGAGGGAGAGATAGTGAGAAAGGAAGAGGATAGAGAGAAGGAGAGGGGAAGAGGATAGAGAGAGGGAGAGAGAGTGAGAGAGGAAGAGGATAGAGAGAGGGAGAGGGTAAGAGGATAGAGAAAGTGAGAGAGGAAGAGGATAGAGAGAGGGAGAGGGGAAGAGGATAGAGAGAGGGAGAGGGGAAGAGGATAGAGAGAGGGAGAGGGGAAGAGGATAGAGAGAGGGGGAGAGAGTGAGAGAGGAAGAGGATAGAGAGAGGGAGAGGGGAAGAGGATAGAGAGAGGGAGAGAGAGTGAGAGAGGAAGAGGATAGAGAGAGGGAGAGGGGAAGAGGATAGAGAGAGGGAGAGAGAGTGAGAGAGGAAGAGGATAGAGAGAGGGAGAGGGGAAGAGGATAGAGAGAGTGAGAGAGGAAGAGGATAGAGAGAGGGAGAGGGGAAGAGGATAGAGAGAGGGAGAGAGAGTGAGAGAGGAAGAGGATAGAGAGAGGGAGAGGGGAAGAGGATAGAGAGAGGGAGAGAGAGTGGGAGAGGAAGAGGATAGAGAGAGGGAGAGGGGAAGATGATAGAGAGAGGGAGAGAGAGTGAGAGAGGAAGAGGATAGAGAGAGGGAGAGGGGAAGATGATAGAGAGAGGGAGAGGGGAAGAGGATAGAGAGAGGGAGAGGGGAAGAGGATAGAGAGAGGGAGAGGGGAAGAGG
>NC_061851.1:30162514-30165014 GCF_019202785.1 Penaeus chinensis | reverse complement strand
GATAGGGAGACAGAGACAGACAGACCGACTGATAGCCAGGCAAGCAGATATACAAGTAGACATAGAGAAATAGACAGACAGTCAAGCAGACAGATGCACAGTACACATTTAGACAGGTTGATACATAGATAGACAGACAGACAGAATCCAGACAGACAGACAAAACCCAGACAGACAGGCAGACAGACAGACATAAACAGCCAAGAAAATATATACGCACATAGGCAGACGCGCACACAGACAGTCAGACAGAGACCAGAATGAAAGTAAAATGCAAATATTAAACATTTGCGTATTTATTCTGGCTTAGCTTTGGTCGAATTCCATAATTGTTTTAAAGAAAGAACATTAAATTCGTGAAGTTCCGAAATTATATTTTTGTTAATCAAAAGCTAATTTCCTCGAAAGTTTTTTTTTTTTTTTTTTTTTTTTTTTTTTTTTACGTTTCTGTCTCCAAGTTTAATCTTGACTTTTTTGGTAACCTAATTCAGCCTGCCCGCCCTGGTGCAAACCTCATATGCACACTCGAGGATTTTTTAAAAATATGAATGAATAAATACATAAACACACACACACACACACACACACACACACATATATATATATATATATATATATATATATATACAATTATATATACATATATATACATATACATACATACACACACACACACACGTACACACACACACACACACACACACACACACACATACACACACACACATATATGTGTATATATATATATATATATATATATATATATATATATATATATATATATATATATATATGCTGAATATGCAAAGTGTATGTGGATAATTAAGTAGACTGATACACTGGTAGATAAGTTAATTGATATATAACTAACCTGACAGATAGATAGGCTGGTTGATAGATTAGTTTAGAGATTGCTGGATCTCTCTTTCACTCGCTCTAAGCTTACGACTTTCACCACTTACCATTTCTTTTTCTTCTTCTTCTCTTTCTTCTTCTATTTCTTTTTCTCTTTCTTCTTCTATTTCTTCCTCTACTTCTCTATTTATTCTTCTATTTCTTTTTCTTTTTCTACTTTTCTTTCTTCTTTTATTTCTTCTTTTCTTTCTTTTTTTATTTCTTCATCTATTTCTTCTTCTCTTTCTTCCTCTATTTCTTTTTCTCTTTCTTCTTTATTTCTTCTTCTGTTTCTTTTAATTTTTCTTCTTCTATTTCTTCTTGAATTTCTTCTTCTGTTCCTTTTTATTTTTCTTATTCTTTCTTCTTCTCTTCTTCTTCTTCTTCTTTTTCTTCTTCTTCTTTTTCTTCTTCTTTCTTCTTTCTTCTTCTTTTTCTTCTTTTTCTTCTTTTCTTCTTTTCTTCTTTTCTTCTTTTTCTTCTTTTTCTTCTTTTCTTCTTCTTCTTCTTCTTCTTCTTCTTCTTCTTCTTCTTCTTCTTCTTCTTCTTCTTCTTCTTTTAATGCGAGCTTCTCTTCCTTTTCTCTTTCTCCTCTCCATCAGAAACCCTTTTCTTACACTTCTCTTTATCAGTTTTCTTTCATGTCCTTTCTTTCTCTTTGTTAGTTCCCTTTCCTTTATCTTCCTCATCTTTTCTATTTTTTTTTTTTTTTTTTTTTTTTTGCAATAAAGTTAATCATCTTTCAATAAAGTTAATAACGTTGTGTATTATTTACTATTGTTGTCAATGTTATTGTTGTCTTTTATTTTCTTCCTTTTCCTTTTCTTATTATTCCTTTTCTTCTTCTCCGGCTATTTTTTATGTCTTCTTTTTTCTTTCTCCTTTTCTTGTCTTTAGTAAACTTCTCTTCTCTTCTTTTTTACCTTTCTTCCTTCCCCTTGTATCTTCTATCTTCTATTTTCCAATATTTCAACAACAAAAAATACAACAAAGACAGTATTCAAAATAACAAAAAAAACTATAAACAAATAATCAAGCAGCCAAACAAATAAACAAACAGACAAAACAGATAATAAATAAAAAAAACGAAAGAAAAAAAAAACAAAAGAAAGAAAGAAAGAAAAAACGAAAAAAAACAAAAAAAACGAAAAAAACGAAAGAAAAAAAACGAAAAAAAGAAAGAAAAAAAGAAAAAAGAAAGACAGAAAGAAAAAACTAAAAAAACAAAAACAGAAAGAAAACGAAAAAAAAGTAAACGAAAGAAAGAAAGAAAGATAAAAAAACAACAACAACAAAAGATATAAAGGAACAAGCAACCACCAAACGATAAAATATAGGAACAACGAGGCATCAAGCATCCCGCAAGCATCTTCCAAGCAATTTAAAAGCATCTTCCCCCAAAAACCTCTCGACCAACACCTGTTCGACCTCAAGCTCCACCTCCTCCGCTCCGGCAACACATTTCCAATTGTATATCTCTCCCTTAAAGATGTTCCTCGCTCTTAGTGCCTTCTGTATATCCTCCCTCCAGGCTTTGTAATTATGTTTATAAGCGGTTCAGGACCAGGATGAGGCATAAGAGTCAATTGCAGAGGCCTCCCCTTAA
>NC_061851.1:30152514-30155014 GCF_019202785.1 Penaeus chinensis | reverse complement strand
GACTCGCAAATGCGCGCATACACGAACGGACGCACATGAATGCGCGGAATGAAAACAATAACATAGTGTTTTTACTGATCCCTAAGTAGCTTTCATTCTGAACATATTACACATACATGTCTTAAAAGGACCCTTTGTATAGGAAAAAAAATATTATTTACATTTCTCTCGTTAAGAACAACTACTAGAATGACCCCTTTATACACACGCTCACTTGGCTCGACATCAACATTTTTATTTAGAATGTGGCTATTTAAAAGGAAAAATAGTAGAATAAAAAAAAAAAATAACGTCACTGTAAAGATAAAAAATTAAATAAACTTTATTATCAATATCATTTTCTGAGCTTATTGTCTTCGTACAAGATTTTTTTTTTTTTTTCAATTGCTATTATAATTTTCTATTATTATCATTATTAAAATTTTCTTCCAGTATAAAACTTTTCAGCTTACGATAGAAAATTATGTTTGTAATAATGCTAATAAAACACAATGATAACAGTGATTATATATAAGTGATAGTAATTTCACTGATCATTAGTGTTGTTATTGTTCTCAATTTAAATCAGTATAAGACATTAAATCCCTTTCATTATAATATTTCACAAAAGTATATTAGAAAGGCGAGGTTAACATCAATAAAACATGAATCAAATATGAGCCAAAATGACTATATATTTTTTCTTAACATTTATTTCCTTTTTATGCATCAATAAGGATTTGAAATATTTTACAAAGGAACATTAATGTCGAGAATAAAAAAAAAAAAAAAAAAAAAAAAAAAAACGTTTCATGGGGAAAAAAAAAAGATTTTTGAAAGTCAGGAAATACATCTCTTTCTTCCATATTTTTTTTTTCCCCCAAGTAATTAAGTAAAAGGAAATAATATTCCTTCCAAAATACTTTCCTTTTTTAATACTAAAAAAAAAGCCTTCGAAACCTTCATTCTTTTACGTTTCCAATGAGGCAAATAAAGAGAAAATCTATAACTACTGAAAGATTTCCAACCACAACAGGTCTACATCATAGCTGCCAGGTATTGTATATTTAAGATTTTATGTGTGTGTGTGTGTGTGTGTGAGTGTGTGTGTGTGTGTGTGTGTGTGTGTGTGTGTGTGTGTGTGTGTGTGTGTGTGTGTGTGTGTGTGTGTGTGTGTGTGTGTGTGTGTGTGTGTGTGTGTGTGTGTGTGTGTGTGTGTAGATAAAGATATAGATATAGATATAGATATATATGCGCACAGTGTATATGTATGTATATATATATGTGTGTGTGTTGTTTTTTTTGTGTGTGTGTGTGTGTTTATGTGTGCGCGCGCATATTCATATACATATATCTATTTATTTATTTATGTGTGTCTGTGTGTGTGTGTGAGTGTGTGTTTGTTTGTCTTGTGTACATTGTGCGTGTATTATATACATGACCAACTGAAAAACGTAAAAAAAAAACATATGATCATAGACTTGTTTTTTTCTCTTGTTTTCCTGAGTTCGTGACAAGCCTCCCCGCTCCAGTGATGCTGCTGATCTCGCTTTAGGGAAGCTGGGGAGAGAGTTATCTCACTGATCATTATCACGGGAGGTCGGACGGATGCTGCGGAAACGGCCTTTGGGAGAGGAGGAAGATGGGGAAAGAGATGTAGGAATAACTTTTTTTTTTTGGGGGGGGGGGGGGGAGGGGGTGTTTGGTTTTCTCCCTTACTTTTTCTCTATCTCTTTTTCTATTTTTTTTTTCCTCTCTCTCTTTCTCACTCTATCTATTTATGTATTTATCTATCTACCTATCTATCTATCTATATCTATCTATCTATCTATCTATCTATTTATCTATCTACCTACCTACCTATCTATCTATATATATTTATATCTACCTACCTACATACCTATCTAGCTATCTATATATCTATCTATCTATCTATATATCCATCCATACATCCATCCATCCATCTATCTATCTAGCTATCTACCTATCTATCTATCTATCTACCTATCTATTTTTCTCTCTATTTATCTGTCTCTGTCTCTCTCTCCCTATCCACCTTTTCACTGTCTCCTTTTTTCTCTCTCTAATTCCACATTCCTTTCATTTTCCACAGTGTTAATCTGTCTACATTCTTCCCCTTGTTTGATAGTGATGACCATAGCAATAATAATAATAATAATAATAATAATAATATAATAATAATAATAATAATAATAATAATAATAATTATGATAATACTGATAATGAAAATTGTAGGCCTGGTAATTGTAAAGTAGCGGAAGTAATACAAACAATATTATCATTTTATAAAAATGATGATTATGATGATGATAACGATAGTACTAATACTATTCATGATGGTAATGACAACACTAGCGATAGAGATTATCATAGTAATAACAATGATAATATAAATAACAAGAATTGGAATAACAATAACAACAATGATTGTTATTATCATCATTATCATCATTATCATTAGTATCATGATCATTATAATTATCAATATTATTATCATTAT
>NC_061851.1:30122514-30125014 GCF_019202785.1 Penaeus chinensis | reverse complement strand
ATTATCAAAAAAAAAAAAAAAAAAAAAAAAAAAAAAAAAAACGTATAATGGATTATTAATGGATAAACAAATGCAAGAGCCACATCTCGGCAAAAATATAATACCGCACCGAGAGAAGGAAGAATAGATAAGAAGGGGATTTTTGCATAAATTGCTGATAGCGCTTTCGGCGCCTAATTCCATAAGGTATTGCTCTCTCGTATATTATGGAGACTGGCTGATCGAAGCGGCTTTTTTTTTCTTTCTCTCTCTCTTATCTTCTTCTTTTTTCTCTTTTTCTTTCTATTTCTGATCTCTTACTTTCTCGTTTTATTATTTCTTTCTTTCGTATTATCACTTACCGATATCTTTCTCTTTCGATCGATCGATTTCTCTCTCTCCTCTCTCTCTCTCTCTCTCTCTCTCTCTCTCTCTCTCTCTCTCTCTCTCTCTCTCTCTCTCTCTCTCTCTCTCTCTCTCTCTCTCTCTCTCTCTCTTTTAATAGCCCTTTTATCCTTTTGTTATTGTTCTTCTTGCCATTATTATCATTATCTTAATGGTTATGTTTCATTTTGTTATTGATATTAGCACAAGAATTATAGTCTTTATTACAACTTTATTATATCAGTATCATCACTATCATAATCCTCATAATTATTATATTTATCCTTGTCATCATTATTGTTATTACTGTTATTATTTTTTACCCTTCTCCTTCTCCACCTCCTCCCCCCCCACCCCTCCCACTCCCTTTCCCTCCTCTTATTCTTTAAATTCCCCCTCTTCTTTTGAGCCTTTATCCCCTTCCCTCCCTCTCTCATCCTCCTTTTTTTCTCTGTTCTTATTCTACCCCCTACCCCCACCCCCCTGCCCCCTTTTCCCTTTGATTCCCCTTCGTTTAGTTTTTCTTTTTCCTGTTTCTCTTTCCCCCTCCTTCTTCCTCCTTCTTTCTTCCTCTCTCCTTCTCATCTTTCCCTTCCTTTCTTCTTCTCTTCCTTCCTTCCTTCTTAACTTCCCTCCTCGGACAGTCATGGCAATAACAAAGGCGCATAAACTGATGGGGTAACTACTTCTGCGCAGTGTACTTGCCTCGCAGAAGAAGAATGATATTAATGCCAATAATGATAGTAGTAGTAGTAGCAGTAATAATGATAATAATGATAATAATGATAATAATGATAATAATGATAATAATGATTGATAATAATGATAATAATGATAATAATGATAATAATGATAATAATGATAATAATGATAATAATGATAATAATGATAATAATGATAATGATGATAATAATGATAATAATAATGATGAAATAATAATAATGGTAATAATAATAATAATAATGATAATAGTAATGATAACAATGATAGTAAGAGTAATACTAATCATATTGAACATGATAAAAATAACCATAAAAATAACAACAATGATAATGATAACAACATTTATCATCATCATCCTTGTCATTATTATCATCTTTATTATTACTCTATTCATCAGTTTCTTCTTCTGCTCGGTTCACTAAACATTTCATAAAAAGTTATAAAGAGATTGTCTAAGTACAGAAATTTTTCAGAATAGGAAAATCATCCGACGAAGATTTCTTAACCCAACCAATTATCTGTCGCAAGCGTTTTGATGCGTTTGTGTCATCCTCAGACGTGTCAATTGACCTCTGTGACCTATGAGGAGGAAGAAAGCAATATGCAGACTCAAAATACAAGATTGCTTTACTCATTTGTATGTGCGTGAGTTTGTGTGCGCGTAGAGGGAAGAGGTACATGTACAATTACATAAAAGGATATAAACATGTATGTGCGCGCACACACACACACACACACACACACACACACACACACACACACACACACACACACACACACACACACACACACACACACACACACACACATTTACATAACAGATATATGTTAAAATAAATTCTGACACAGAGTTGTCTTGTGGCGTTGCCACCATCATTAAAACGATATATCTTAATGATAATTATCATCATCACTACTGCTATCATTATCGTTTTAATGCAACTAATATATTTTCTCCTGACATAGTACTTGTAAGCTGAATCTGCAAATTATACGTAAAATTGCTGCTTCTCAGATGCAGGCGGGGTACTTGAGACTTACCGAATAGGTCACTGGAAATTTAAAAACCTGATGAGCTACCTATATAATCCTGCTGCGGCGTCATTATGATTGGCGTGATTTCATTTCGATGCTGTTCTGTGTAATCATCCATTATAACCGTGCCTCCCCCTTTCGATTGTATCATAGCCTTAATGGTTTGGAATATAATCGATTTAGTACTTCGTAAAAAAAAAAAAAGAATCGACGTACCATTATTAAGTTGCGTCATGAGGTACACTGATTGGTACTTTCACTCACCCTTCAGGAGCTGCCATTCGCCTTGCAGGTACGCACCTTAAACCGCACGTAACACCGACTAATCTGTCTTTCACCCTCGTCTCTTTCATATCACATACCATCCCCCCGTTAACAA
>NC_061851.1:30112514-30117514 GCF_019202785.1 Penaeus chinensis | reverse complement strand
CTCTCTCTATCCATCCTTCCATCTATCTATCTATCTATCTATCTATCTATCTATCTATCTATCTATCTATCTATCTATCTATCTATCTATCTATCTATATATATATATATATATCGTTCTACCTGTCTATCTACCTATTTACCCATCCATCAATCTATCTATCTCTCACTCGCTCGTCCCCCCCTCTCTCTCTCTCTCTCTCTCTCTCTCTCTCTCTCTCTCTCTCTCTCTCTCTCTTTCTCTCTCTCGCTTTCGCTCTCTCTCTCTCTCTCTATGTATCTCTCTCTCTATCTCTCTCTCTCTCTCTCTCTCTCTCTCTCTCTCTCTCTTTCTCTCTCGCTCTCACTCTCTCTCTATGTATCTGTCTCTCTCTCTCTCTCTCTCTCTCTCTCTCTCTCTCTCTCTCTCTCTCCTCTCTCTCTCTCTCTCTCTCCCTCTCTCTCTCTCTCTCTCTCTCTCTCTCTCTCTCTCTCTCTCTCTCTCCCTCTCTCTCTCTCTCTCTCTCTCTCTCTCTCTCTCTCTCTCTCTCTCCCTCTGTCTGTCTGTCTTTTTAAAAATGAGGTTTCCTCTCTTCTCGCTTCCTATATTCTCAAACTTTTCTCTCCCTCTTTCTCCAACCCACCTCTCTCTCTATTCATCCTTCCATTCATCCATCTATCTATCTATCTATCTATCTGTCTGTCTATCTATTTATCTATCGTTCTATCTCTGTATCTACCTATCTACCCATCCATCAATCTCTCTCTCTCTCTCTCTCTCTCTCTCTCTCTCTCTCTCTCTCTCTCTCTCTCTCTCTCTCTATCTCTCTCTCTCTCCCTTTCTCTTACACTTTTTAAAAATGAGATTTCCTCTCTTCTCTCTTCCTGTATTCTCAAACTTACCACTAAGAAGCCAAACTAGTTTTAGGGCGAATAAAAAAAAAGTCTTGCCAGGTTACCATTTTCAACCCAAGAGTATTACTGTAATAATTTTTTGACATCGTCTTAAGATCGCGTGTCTATTTTCCTCAACTTCTTTCTTTCTCATTTTTCTTTTTATTTTTTATTTTTTTTTTTTATTTCTTTCTTTTCTCTCTCTTTTTTTTTTTTTTTTTTTTTTGTTTAAGCTAAAGACTGCCTTCTCCAACCTTACAAGGCTCTGCACGCGCTAAGTAAGATAATATATGCCTTTTTTTTTCTTTTCTTTTTTTTTTGTCAACATATTCGTATCAGACACAAATCTTTCATTTTTCTATATTTTCCTCTTATATCTTATTAATTTTTTATATTATTATTCGTTCTCTCTCTTATACATTTTCTCGATTTTTTTTTCCCCTTTTTCAATTGATATTTCTCGATCTATCATTATCAATATCATCATCATTATCATCATAACTAGAATTGTATCTCCGTTCCTTATTCTTACCGGTAATATTATCACTATTACTTCTATTACTCATCTTTACTTATATATTTTTACTTCTGTTTGCTGTCGAGGAAGCTACTGATTCGATGGACCGATTCTGGACGCTTCTGTGTACTACAAAATCAAGGATTAAATTCCGTTTGTTTTTGTTTCAATTATCTCCTTTTTTTTTCCTTCTCTCTTCGCATATTCTTTCGTTTTTTTTTTTTATTTCTCTCTCTGTAATTCTTCCTTATTCTTATTCTTCCTCTCTTCTCTTTGATATCATGATTGTTTCTTCTTCGTTATTCCCATTTTTTTTCATTACTTTTCTTTTCCTTTCTCGATATCTATCTTCTTCAGCTTTTCTTCTTCCGCTTCTTCGTTTTCTTCTTTTTTTCTTCTTCTTCTTCTACTTCTCCTTCTTCGCCTGCTCCTGTTCCAGCTTCTCCTCTTCTTACTTTCCTTTTCTTCTTCTCTTTCCTCTCCTTTTCCCACTTCTTCTTTCTCATCAATTTCCTCTTCCTTACCCCCTTCTTCCCCTCCTCTTCTCTCTTTCTCCTCTTCCTCTTTTTCTTTATCCTCTTCCTCCTTCTCTCCTTCCTCGTTTTCATCCTTTTCTTCTTCCTCTTCCTCGTTCTCCACTTTCCACTTCCTCTTCTCCTCCTCTCCCTATTCTTCCTCCCCCTCTTCCCTCTCCATTTTCTCTTTCCCTCCTCTCATCTTTCCACTTCCTCTTACTTCCTCCTCCTCCTCCTCCTCCTCCTTCTTCTTCTTCTTCCTCCTATTACTTTTCCGCTTCTCTTTTTCATCTCCTCCTCTTCTTCTTTTTGCTCCTCCTCCTCTTCTTCTTCTTCCTGTTCGTCTTCCACTTCCACCACAATCACCTCCTCTTCATTTTTTCCTCTTTTATCTTCTCTTCCCTCTTCCTCTTCCTCCTCCTCCCCCACCACATCTTCTTCATCTTCTTCCTCCTCCTCCTTCACCTCCTCCACCTCCTCTTCTTCTTTTTCCTCCTCTTCCCCTTCCTCTTTTTCCTCTTCTTCCTCTTCCTCTTTTTCCTCTTCTTCCTAATCTTCTTTTTCCTCCTCTTCCTCTTCTTTTTCCTCCTCTTCCTTCTCCTCTACCTCCTTCTCTTCAACTTCTTCCTCCTCCTCTTCATCTTCTTCCTCTTTTTCCTATTCTTCCTCTTTCCCCCCCTCTTCCTCTTCCTCTTCCTCCTCCTCCTCCTCCTCCTCCTCCTCCTCCTCCTCCTCCTCCTCCTCATCCTCCTCCTCCTCCTTCTCCTCCTCTTCCTCCTCCTCTACCTCCTTCTCTTCCTCTTCCTCCTCCTCCTCCTCCTCCAAATTACGAATCCATCTCCCAAGGAAGCCTCAGTCAGGAAGTACTGTTCTCGCCCACTTTCTTGTTCTATCTGATGTAGTTTTTTGGCGCTAATGTGCACAGGTGTTGTTTATATTTTGTTTTCCTTTTGATGTTGTATCGCGATTAGGATATAGTTTTTTTGCTTGTTTATGTTGTCTATTAGGTACGAATTGGCTCTTTAGCGAATTGTGTTTGTTACAAATTGAATTGTTTTTTCTTTTTTTCTTTTTTTTTTTTACGGTGATGGATATGTTAAATAAATTAAAAAAAAAAAAAAAAACAGGGAGGAAATACTTTTATGGCAACTGGTGCAATCAGGAAGGCATCTCGATTTGGTGTTGATCTGAGTCGTTATCCTGTTGTTGCTATTTTGTTTGTTTGTTGTTGTTCTTTGTTACTTATTCGTGTTTTTTTTTACCATCTTTCTTTTTTTTTTTTTTTTTTCATTTTCTTTTTCATTTGGTGTTGATCTTAGTCGTTATCCTTTTGTTGCTATTAAGTTTGTTTGTTGTTGTTCTTTGTTACTTATTCGTGTTTTTTTGTTTTTTTTACTATCTTTCTTTTTTTTGTGTTTTTTTGTTTCTTTCTTTTTCTTTTTCATTTGGTATTGATCTGAGTCGTTATCCTTTTGTTGCTATTTTGTTTGTTTGTTGTTGTTTTTTGTTTCGTTTTCGTTTTTTTTACTTTTTTTTTGTTTCTTTCTTTTTCTTTTTCATTCTATTGGGATAAATTTTCCTTTATTTTATTATTATTATTGTTATTATTATTATTATTCATATACCTTATAACAAATATCATCAATACAAAATAAAGCATATAATCAATATAATCTTAATTAATTTTCAGTCAATGAATAATGAATATTGATATGATATTGTGTCTAATAATCCTTAATAAAATCATTTATTAACAAGCGAAGAGGCGAAAAGCCGACGACTCGAACGTAGAAAAATAAAAGAGAGAAAAAAAAAGGTCCAAATTGAGAAAAAAAAAAAATAAGAAAGCAAAAGAGAATATAAAAAGCGAAGAAGATAAACTCGTGTGAATTTTTTTTTTTTTTTTTTTTTTTAAGGATAATTTAAAGTCAAATTTGAAGATAAGATGAACTTGACATTTCAAACAATCTGATAAAATAAACTCAAAATTGAAGATAAAAACGAGTGAAATCAATGGAAAAAAAAACAAACACGAATGAAATAAATCAAGAAAAAAAGACGTACAATAAACAAAACAAAAAAAAATATCCAAAAAATTAAAACGAATCAAAACAAACTCAAAACAAATAAAAAAAAATCAATAAAAAATAAATAAAAAATAAAAAATAGATACAAAATTTCTATAAAATATAATAAAAATATATATATATATATATCTAAGTTATTCTATGATCAGGTTTCCAAGGCCAGTTTCCAGTCGTATTCAGAAGATTCGCTAATCACGGATCACTTTGTTCTTTTGTCGAAACCCAATTGGTTTTCGTACATTATTTTGTTATTCATCGTACGTTTTCTTCGATCAGATTTTGGGCAGGATTTTTGCATACTTTAAACCGACCGATCCGTTATAACCATAAAATTTTATTCTCTCTCTCTCTTTCTCTCTCTTTCTCTATCTCGCTATCTCTTCGTCTGTGTGTCTGTCTGTTTGTATGTGTGTCTGTGTGTCTCTTTCGCTGTTTCTCTGGTCCTCCCTCCCTTTTCTTTTCTTTTTTTCCCCTTCTTTCTTCTCTCTCTCTCTTTTCTCTCTCGCTCTTTCTCTCTTTCGTCTCTCTCTCTCTCTCTCTCTCTCTCTCTCTCCCTCTCTCTCTCTCTCTCTCTCTCTCTCTCTCTCTCTGGCTCTCTCTCTCTCTCTCTCTCTCTCTCTCTCTCTCTCTCTCTCTCTCTCTCTCTCTCTCTCTCTCTCTCTCTCTCTCTCTCTCTCTCTCTCGCTCTCTCTCTCTCTCTCTTTCGCTCTCCTTTTTTCTTCTTCCTTTTTTTTTTTTTTTTTTTTTGTCTTCGAGAGATGGTTGTTAAACAGGCGGTTGCAGCTGGTTTGCATATCAATCAGTTTCGTGTTGTTCATCTGTCCCCGATTTCTGCTTTTGCCTTTCTTAATTTCTCTCCATTTGTTCGATTTTCTTCACATTCTCGGGGGGTTGCAGTTTCTGGTGCTTTGTTTTTTGATAGATTTAATTATTTCAGGAATGTCAGTCTCTCTTTCTCTCTCTCTCTCTCTCTCTCTCTCTCTCTCTCTCTCTCTCTCTCTCTCTCTCT
>NC_061851.1:30080014-30082514 GCF_019202785.1 Penaeus chinensis | reverse complement strand
CACCCTCCCTGTCATGTCTCTCTCCCCTTTCTCTGCCACCTTCCCTGTCATGTCTCTCTCCCCTTGCTCTGCCACCCTCCCTGTCATGTCTCTCTCCCCTTTCTCTGTCACCCTCCCTGTCATGTCTCTCTCTCCCCTTTCTCTGCCACCCTCCCTGTCATGTCTCTCTCCCCTTTCTCTGTCACCCTCCCTGTCATGTCTATCTCCCCTTTCTCTGCCACCCTCCCTGTCATGTCTCTCTCCCCTTTCTCTGCCACCCTCCCTGTCATGTCTCTCTCCCCTTTCTCTGCCACCTTCCCTGTCATGTCTCTCTCCCCTTGCTCTGCCACCCTCCCTGTCATGTCTCTCTCCCCTTTCTCTGTCACCCTCCCTGTCATGTCTCTCTCTCCCCTTTCTCTGCCACCCTCCCTGTCATGTCTATCTCCCCTTTCTCTGTCACCCTCCCTGTCATGTCTCTCTCCCCTTTCTCTGCCACCCTCCCTGTCATGTCTCTCTCTCCCCTTTCTCTGCCACCCTCCCTGTCATGTCTCTCTCCCCTTTCTCTGTCCCCCTCCCTGTCATGTCTCTCTCCCCTTTCTCTGCCACCCTCCCTGTCATGTCTCTCTCCCCTTTCTCTGCCACCTTCCCTGTCATGTCTCTCTCCCCTTGCTCTGCCACCCTCCCTGTCATGTCTCTCTCCCCTTTCTCTGTCACCCTCCCTGTCATGTCTCTCTCTCCCCTTTCTCTGCCACCCTCCCTGTCATGTCTTTCTCCTCGCCCTCATCTCTCGGCTTCATTAAACGCTCTTTTGCGATTTCGACGAGACAACAGGACTCGTTGTTGTAGGTCCGTTTTGTGTCTGTTGGTTTCGTTTTGTTTTGATTTTGTTTCGTTTTGTTTTGTTTTTTTTTGGTTTGGTTTGTTTGCTTGTTTTGGTTTTGGTTTTTTGTTTGTTTTTGTTTGGTTTGGTTTTGTTTCGTTTTTTTAGTTTTTTATTAGTTTTTTTTTTGTCTTGTTTGGTCTTGTTTTGGTTTTGGTTTTTTGTTTGTTTTTGTTTGGTTTGGTTTCGTTTCGCTTTTTTCGTTTTTTTCGTTTTGTTTTGATTTGGTTTGGTCTTGTTTTGTTTGTTTGTTTGCTTGTTTTGTTTGTGGTTTTTGTGTTTTTTTCTTTGGTGTTTTCGTTTTTTTGTGTCGTTTTTTCGATTTTTTCGTTTTATTGTGATTTCGTTTCGTTTAGTTTCGTTTAGTTTGGTTTGGTTTGTTTGCTTGTTTTTTATTTTTGTTTTGTTTTGCTTTGGTTTCGTTTCGTTTTTTCGTTTTGTTTTTGTGCCTTTTTTCGTTTTTTTCGTTTTGATTTGGATTTGTTTGTTTGGTCTTGTTTGGGCTTGTTTTGTTTACTTTTTTGTTTTGGTTTATTTTTTCGTTTTGTTTTTGTGTCATTTTCTTTTGTTTTTCGGTTTTTGTTTTGATTTGGTTTTGCTTGTTTGGTGTTGTTTGGCTTGGTTTGTTTGCTTGTTTTGGTTTGGATTTCTTTATTCGTTTGTTTGTTTGTTTGTTTGTTTTTGTTGTTCTTCCTCTTCTTCCAATCATTCTTGCCTCCTTACCTTCTCCTCTTCACCTCTTATCTTTCTCTACCTTCTCTTCACATCTTTCCCTTCTCTCTCCTTTCTCTATCTCTCTATCTATCAATCATTATATCTATCTATCTAGCTACCTATCTATCTGTCTGTCTGTTCGTCTGGCTGTCTATCTATCTATCTATCGCTCTGTCTATCTTTCATTTTTTGGTATTTATCTGTCTCTCTCCCTCTCATATTATTCTACTTCCCTTATTCCATCCCCTCCCCCCCTCCTCCTTCACTTCCCCCCCTCCCCCGTCCCTTCTCCCCCCCCCCCACACCGTCCTTTATCCTCGTCCCACCTTTCTCATCCATCCCTTCTATTCTCACCCTGTCCCTTACCTCTCTCTCCTATCCCTCTTCTTAATCTCCCTCCCTCCCTCCCCCTCCTTTCGTCCCACCTCCCTTCCCTCCCTCTCCCTTACCTCCGTCCTCTTCTCAGCCTCCCCCCCCCCCCTTCCCCCACGCCCTTTTTTTCTATCCGCCACCCTCATCCTATCTTCGACTCCCTCCCTGCCTTCCCTCCCTGCCTTCCCTCCCCTACCCACATTCCTCCTCTCATCCCATCTCCCTCACTCCACCTTCCCCGCGTCCCCTCCCCCCCTCTCACCCCTCCCCCACCTTCCCCTCGTCCCCTCCTCCCTCTCATCCCTCCCCCCTCTCACCCCACCCACCCCTCATCCCTCCCCCCTCCTCCCTCTCACCCCACCCTCCCCTCACCCCTCCACCCTTACACCTCAGCCCTCCTCCCTCTCACTCCACCGCCCTTCTCCCTCTCCCCCCACCCACCCCTAACCCCTCCGGCCTCCTCCCTCTCACCCCACCCTCCCCTCACCCCTCCGCCCACAAGCCTGTGAGCATCCTCCTCGCCACCCACAAAAACTGGTCCCTCCGCCCCGCCAG
>NC_061851.1:30048794-30049914 GCF_019202785.1 Penaeus chinensis | reverse complement strand
AAATTAATTTTAGGGGCGGAGATATTAATACAGCGCCTCCGACTGGCAACAGCGGGTGATTGAAGTAACTTGACTGCCTGATTTTGTATGTTATTATGACCTTATCTGAATAATTTCCTTTGGTTAGCAGTGCGTCTGAGTTTGCCTAGAAAGAGCGTAAAGCGCCATTCTTATTATCTGTTAAGAGTGGATTTCTTCTTCTTCTTCCTCTTCTTCTTCTTCTTCTTCTTCTTCTTCTTTTTTCGTTTTCTTAGAGAGAGAGAGAAGGAGGAAGAGAAAGGGTGAAGGGAGAGACGGAGAGGAGGAGGGAGGGAAGGAAGGAGGGAAGGAGGGACGGACGGGCAGACGGAGATAGGAGAGAGAGAGAGAAAGGAGAGAGGGGGTGGAAGATTAGAGGCAATGAATCTTTCTGTTGTTTGAGAAATAGATCAGCCATTTTATAAAATCCTCTCTCAATAGTATTCCATACAGCAATAATCAACCCAAACAGGCCTATAACACACCATTCCCCGACCCTCCTTCCAGCCTGATAATCATTTATTCCAACATCTGCAGAAATTTCTTCAGTTTCCCCCCAAAAGCACTGAGTTCGCCCTCCAAAGATCTGCACCAGACATGCCCCCATAAATTCATTGCGTTTCGAAAGGACGAGCTCCCAGACAACCAGCCTCTAGGGGTGGTCACTAATGGAGCTCGCTGAGGACGATGTATCTAATCACTCACCCCATTATTACGCTATAATTACCCCATAATTACTGGCGTGCGGATGATGCATGGGTGAAGGCTGCGGCGCCGGCTGAGTTCAGGCTCTTCCCGGTGATATACTGTGCCCACGTGACTATGGGCAGAGCACGCGCTCATGCAGGCCGACCCAAGCTGTCTGTATTATGCACACACGTTTAGTATTTGCATACACGTTCGCGCGAGTGCATGCGTGCTAATCAAGCTCACAAAAAAATATAGAAAAAATAATAAATAAACGAATAAAAATAGAACGAGGCACACAAGCACACATAGATATAGAAAACAAGAGGAGAAAACAACGTGAATGGAATATATATAAGAAGAAAAAGAAGAAAAAAAGAAAAGAAAAAGAAATAGAATGAAGAAGAAGAAGAAG
>NC_061851.1:30028794-30031294 GCF_019202785.1 Penaeus chinensis | reverse complement strand
GTCTTTCTCAGCCTCAGACGACTCCCTCTACGACGCCTTGCAACACCACACTCGCCACACGCGCGCAGGGAAGGACACTATCACTACGCCACAGAACACGACCCGTCCGGTCCTCGCCTTTAGGACACGAGCGGCGGGTGCTGCTCGTTCCAGTGCCTGTGCGAGTCGGACTCGAGCAGCAGCAGCGTCACGGTGTCGCTCTCGGTCATGGGCGCGAGGTACGAGAGCGACTCGAGGCCGTCCTGCGCGCCCGAGGAGCCGCACAGCAGGGACACGAGGTCGGCCTCCGAGTGCGCGCACGCGTCGTCGCTCCCTGGGGCCTTGGGGGCGGTGCCGCTCCTCTCAGAGTCGTCGTGCGGCCGAGACGCGTCCTGCAGGATGCTGGACAGGACCCACGAGCACGTGTCCTGCGGGGCGTTGCCGTCCAGGATGTCCTGCAGGGACCGGATGTAGGCGGAGGCGAGCCTCAGCGTGGCGATCTTGGTCATGTCCGAGGCGGTGCGGCGACTGCACACCCACGAGGGCAGGACGCCGCGGAGGCTCTCGAAGGCGGTGTTGATCTGCCGCATGCGGTATCGCTCCCTGGCGTTGGCGGTCTTCCTGCGGTACCTGGACAGCGGCGGAGGACGCGGCTTGCTCCGTATCGCGTCCTGGAAGCTCCAGTCGCCGCCGTCGCAGAGGCGCCGCGCGTGCAGCGAGCGAGGGCGCAGCTGGTACTTGCCTCCCGAAGCCTCGATCGCCTGGCTCTTGCTGCCGTCGTCGCTGCTGCTGTTGCTGTCGTCGCTGTTGTTGTTGTCGTCGACGCTGTTCCCCAGCGACGCCGCGCGGTCCTGCTCGACCACCTGCTCCTCCGACTTGGCCATGGTTGCTGCTTGAGTCTATCCGCTCGGCGCTAAAGCTTGGATCGCTGCCTGGCTCGTGTTCACATCACTCGGCGCAAACGCTCGGCGGCCGTCGCGTTTCAGAGCTCATGGACTGCCAGGCGACGTCTTTCCATGATTAGGCAAGCCTGAACATCTGTCGAGCGAGAGAAAGATCATACGAATAAATGTAAGAATAATCTGTAACCTCCTTTTTTAATAGGACATATTCGACCTTCACTAATTCTTTAAAAAATACAAATTCAACCATACCCCCCCAAAAAAAAACGAGAAATTCAGATTTTACTTGTATCGCAACAACGAAAAAGAATGAACGCAGTCACTGTCTCTCTCAGTCTCACTCCCTCTCCGTTCCAAGGAGTCCCACGTTTACCCGAACAGTCTCTCTCCCACCTTAACCGGTGTCGAGCGAGAGAGGCAAAAGAGCCCAGAATTCCACGTGCGATCGTCACGAGGGTCTCCAGCCCACTGAACCTTCTCGTCCCCGTCTCCCGAACTCCCTCAGCTGATTGCCCGCTAACCCCGCCCCGCGTACACCTAATATGGGATAATATTTGTCAATATTACGGGATATTCGATCACTTGCGCCTTCCATGCTTACGCGGGGAGGATAATTCAGTGACCGAGCTACCAGATGACCGAGGTGTTCGCTCGTTTAAGACTCGTTTTAGACTCGTTAATCACCTATTTGGTCACAGCTTTGACCTGGAAACGAGAGGTCACGCCGGCCCCCACTCAGCGCGGATGAAAGCTCGACTGAGGTATTGCTCAAGTTCTAGTGTTTTCTTTCAACCTTTTTTACTGATGATTGAGACTCAGGTGTTCGTACGAAATATGATTTTTTTTTTTTTTAAGTTTCGTTTTATTATTTTCGTCTTTCATTTTGCTTCTTTTACCCCTCGTTTATCGTTTACTTGATAACGAAAGAAGTTATTTTTAAGAACAAGGTGAATCAAGAATTCTCCTTTATACAATATCTGATAGGGAGAGAATGTGTAATCGTAAAATACAATTGGTTTGCAAAACAGCATTTCGTCGAAAGTTTCAAAATAATATTTTTTAAACTCTTTTTGTGGGACCTTTTTGAAATAAATCATGTTTATTGTGTAGATAACTAGCCATCCTTTGATGCGACTCGTAAAACGTTACCGATTGTTCTCCCTGAAACTAAGCGATAATTCTTTATCTAAAAGTTACGCTTTTATTAATTAATTCTCTGACATTGGCCATTCACAACTCCCTAAAAGGTCAATAAAAGTACTGGAAACTCCTAAAAAGACCATTAACCATATGCAGACAGCTCTTTAAAAGGGCTGTAAAGCATTAGCTCACGGGTCTTAAAAAATATCTTCACAGTTCGTAAAACAGTAATGAAAACTATTTATATAAAAGTCGTAAAAAAGAGAGAAAAAAAAGAAACACCAAACCTTTATTTACTTTTTATAAATCGATAACCACCACAAGACGTAAATAGAAAATAAATAAATAAAATAGTATGGGATTAGGCAGTCGTAAAAAAAAAAAAAAAAAAAAAAAACATGTCTTTATATAGACCTAATTACCTCTACAGAATATAAATAGAAAGAACAAAATACACAAATAATAATACGAGAAATAGT
>NC_061851.1:29981294-29991294 GCF_019202785.1 Penaeus chinensis | reverse complement strand
CTCTTTTTTCTCCTTTTCTTTCTCTCTCTCTCTCCTCTCTCTTCTTCTCTCTCTCCCTCCCCCCCCCCCCCCCCCCTCTCTCTCCCTCCCTCCCTCCATCAAGCCTGCACTGCTCCAAAAAACGCAACCGGGGGATCCTCCACGACCAACACGACGCTTTTGACCAACAAAGTTATCGGGGGGAGCTTGAGGGCCCGAGCACAAAACCGACGTGCAAATCTATTGTTTTCAAATTAACCGAAAATGGTCCCCTAGTGCAAAGGACACTAATACCTCTTCCCAAGTACAACGCGACGGGGGGGGAGAAAAGAAGGGGTAAAGGGGGGGAGTGAAGGAAGGGGGGATAAGAGAGAGACCGGGGAGAGAGAATTTAAAGAAAGGGAGGGGGGGGAGGGAGAGAGAGAAGAGGAGAAGAGGGGGAAGAGAGAGGAGGAGAGAGAGGAGAGAGGGAGAGAGGAGAGAGAGAGAGAGAAGGGGGAAGAGGGGAGAGAAAGAGAGAGAGAGGAGGGAAGGGGGAGAGAGAAGAGAGAGAGGGGAGAGAGAGAAGAGAAAAGAGAGAGAGAGAGAGATGAAGAGGAGAGACGAGAGAGAGAGAGAAAGAGAGAGAGAGAGAGGGATGGGAGAGAGATTAGAGAACGAGGGAGGGAGGAAAGAGAGAGAGAGAGAGAGAGGAGAGATGAGGAGACGAGAGATCGTTCTAGAGAAGATGATGAGGAGAGAGAGAGAAGACAAGAGAGAGACGAGACGATGAGAGAGTATGAGAATGAGGAGAGAGGACGTGAGAGGAGAGGGAACAAATAAAAAAAAAAAGGACAGGGACAGAGACTGCGACAGAGAGAGAGGTGATAGAAAGAGAGAGCGAGAGAGGAGAAGAGACGAGAGAGGAGTTTACAGATGAGAGAGCGAGAGATAGAAGAAAGGGAACAATGAAGAGAGAAGAGAGATAGAGAGAGATGTGGGAGGAGAGATAGAGAGAGAGAAGCGATGAGAGTGAGAGAAATAAGAGAAGAGAGAATAGAGAGATGGAGAGGATAGAGAGAGAGATTTCTATGATGATGAGAGAAGCGAGATTTGGGGGGGTTGAGGAGGGGATAGGGAGTGAGAGAGAGAGAGATGAGAGAGATGGATTGCGAGAGAGTGTTGGAAGATAATAGATGATTAGATCGATGAGAGGATGTGATTGGGTTGTAGAGGAGGTGAGGGAGAGAGGAGAGAGGAGAGAGACTGAGACATTAGAGAGCGATGAGAGGAGAGAGAGAGAGGAGAGAGAGTAGAGATAGAGAGAAAAAGAGAAGAGAGAGAGGAGAGAAATAGAGAGAGAGAGAGGAGTCGAGAGACGCGAGAGAGAGAGATGGAGAGGAGGGGGTGGGAGAGGAGGGGATTTCTATGGGGGAGAGATGAGCGAGAGAGAGAGACGAGAGATGAGGAGACGAGAGAGAGAAGAGAGAGATGAGGACTGGGGAGAGAGAGAGAGAGAGGAAATGATGAGAGAGAGAGAGAGGAGAGAGAGAGAGAGAGAGAGATGAGAGAGGAGATAGAGAGAGACAGGAGAGAGCGGTTGGATAGGAAAGAGAGAGAGAGAGGACGAGAGATAGAGAGAGAGAGATAGAGAAATAAGGGACAGAGACAGAGAAGATAGCGAGAGTGATATAAAGATCGATGAGAGAGAGAGGGAGAGAGAGCGAGAGACGAGAGAAGGAGAGAGATGAGAGGAGGAGAAAGGGAAAGGGTGAATAGGATAAAAAGATGTGAGAGAGAGATGGGGTAGAGAGAGAGAGAGAGAGAGAACGCTGACGAGAGAGAGAATAAAGAGAAGAGAGAAGAGAGAGAGAGAGAGATAGAGATGACGAGAGAGAGAGAGAGGGAGAGAGATGATGAGAGAGAGAGAGAGAGAGACGAAGGAGAGAGAGAGATGATGAGAGAGAGAGACGGGACCAGAGAGAGAAGGAAATATAAAAACGAATAGAGGAGAAAAAAAAACGAGAGAAAGAAATAAGGAAGGAGAAAGAAGGGGAGTTACGGGGCGGGAAAGAGAGAGGATAATAGGGAGAGAAGGAAGGGGAGAAAGAGAGACCCGAGAGCGAGAGAAAGAGGGAGAGTGGTGGGAAGGGTAGAGAGAGAGAGAGAGACGAGAGAGAGATGAGAGAGAGACGACTGAGATAGAGAAGAGGTATTGAGAGAGAGAGTGACGGATCTTGTTGATTAAGTGCCTTTTTATAAAGGTGCGATTTCTCGGTGATGATGGGAATTTCGGTGTCCTGAATTGGGGATAGCGAAGCCGAGGGGTCTCGGATTCCCTATTGTGATCTAAACGAGGGATGATTCAGCGATGACTTGCGATTGGTGTGTGATAAGTCTGGAGAGGAATGATGAGATGTTTGACGGGATGTATTGTTTTGGTGGGAGAGAGAGAGAGAGAGTTTTAAATGTGTAAAAGGTTTGTTTTTATATCCATTTGTACAATGGATTTGTCTTGTGTGACATAGTGTCTGTTTCATTTTGCTTCTAAAACTATCCCCTGTGTGCAGGAATGGCCCGGGGTTTCCATCACTGGCCGGCGAGGGATTCGAACGCGAGTCAGCAAGATTGCTAGACCGGAGAACGCTACCGCATTGCACCACACAGCACACCTATGTGAGAGACCGAGAGAGAGAGGGAGGGAGGGAGGGAGGGAGAGAGAGAGAGAGAGAGACTGAGAGGCGAGGAGACGAGAGAGAGGAGAGAGAGAGAGAGATGAGAGTCGATGGAGAGAGAGAGAGAGAGATAGAGAAAGGGAGGTAAGAAGAAAGGGGGGAGGAAAAAGGGAAGAAAGGGGGAAAAAAAAGAGGAGAGAGAGAGAGAGGGGAGTGAGAGAGAGAGAGAGAGAGAGAGAGGAGAAAGCGACCTATAGAGAGAAGAGAAATAAGAGAAGTTGAGAGAGAGAGAGAAGAGAGAGAGTGGATGAGAGAGAGAGGGAGTGTAGTTTTTTTAACTGACAGGGTGAGGGATGATGAGAGAGAGCAGAGGAGAGAGAGGAGAGAGAGAACGAGTTGAGCAGGGAGAGAGAGATGGAGGATGCCCTGATTTGAGAGAGATCGGAGAAGAGAGATGAGAGACTGAGAGAGAGACGGACAGAGAGGAGAAGGAACTATAAAACGATAGAGAGAGGAAAAAAAAGAGAGAAAGAAATAAGGAAGGAGAAGAAGGGGAGGGAAAGAGAGAGAGAGGATAAAAGGTGAGAGAAGTAAGAGGGAGAAAGGAAACAGAGAGAGAGAGAAGAGAGAGGGGGGGGGGGGGGGAGAGAGAGAGAGAGATGAGAGAGAGTGAGAAGTGGAGAGAGGGAGGGAGGGGAGGGAGGGAGGGAGGGAGGGAGAGAGGAGAGATGAGACGGGAGAGAGTAAGAGTGGAGAGAGAGAGGAGAGGGGGGGAGGGTGAGAGAGAGAGAGAGGAGAGAGAGAGAGACCAGAGGGAAGAGGACAAGAATGAGAGAGAGAAAAAAAAAGGCGGGGAGAAGAGAGAGAGATAAGAGAGAACGAGAGAGAGATGAGAGTGAGAGGGTGGGGGAGGGAGGAGGCGAGAGGGGGTGGAGAGGGAAGAGAGAGAGAGAGAGAGGAGGGTGAGAGAAGAGAGAGAAGAGGAGAGAAAGAAGAGGAGAGAAAAAAGACTTAAGAGAGAAGAGAGAGAGGGAGGACAGAGAGAAAGGAGAGTTTTAAACCCAAAGGGACCCCCCTAACACTTACTTTTAAAAAATATTTAAAAAACGCGGGGGGGAAAGGAGGGGGAAAAGTGATAGAGTGGGGGGGGGGGTAGTGGGAGGGGAGAGAGAGAGAAAAGAGGAGAGAGAGAAAAAGAAGAAAAGGGGGAGAGAGAGAGGAGGAAGGGGAAAGGAAGAACCGAGAGAGAGAGAAGAGATGAGAGAGGAGAGAGAGAGAGAGGGGAAAGGGGAAAAGGGAGAGAGAAGGAAAAGAGGGGGGGGGGAGATGAGAGAAGAGACAGGAGTGAGGAGAGAAAGCGAGAGAGAGAGAGATACAGAGATAGAGATAGAGAGAGAGGGGGAAAAGGGAAATGATAGAAGAGAGGAGAAAGAAATAGATAGAAGAGAGAGGAGAGAAAAGGGGAGGGGGAGAGAGAGAGAGAGAGGAGTTTGAACCAAGACACCCCAAATAACACGTATTCAAAAAAACATTTAGAAACAAAAACCCCAAATTTACCACCCCCAAAAAAAACATAACAAAAAACAGGGAAATTTCCAAAAACCCATTTTGGGATCAACATGAAATACAAATACAAACAAACGTTATCACATATACCTGTGTACTTGGTTTTCCTTCTATATTTAATGGGGGTCGTCGTTCGGGGGAAAAGATTTTCCCACGTGAATGCAGCCAATAGTGAAAGTAGGGAAGAGGAAAAGTTTCGGGCGTAAACCGTGTGTTCTGTGGCGGGGTATTGTGTTACCGAAGCCACTCGTGCATAGCGAGAGGTATGCAATTCCCTTAATGAAACTAACCAGAGGCGATGGTCACTGTAATAGAGAGAGAGAAAGGGTTGGAGATGGATGGAGGTATGAATAGATATAATGATAGAGAGTATGTGCATATACACATTGATACTGTCAGTCTCACAAACATATTTGTAGACATTAACACAGAAAAAGGCATGTATTACTGAATAAAAACACACTCTTAAGCACATATGGACCAAAAAAAAAAAAAAGGCAAACATATACAAAAACACACGTGTGCAAACAAATATAAATATTCTTACAATCGCGTATATACACAGATGCATTCACAAAAAATAAAACAAAGCCGAATCCAGACACAAGCACCCAATCACACACACTCAACCACATAGGCAAATAAACCGGAAATCAAACAGACACACCTGAATCCCATCAAAACACACAAAAAAAACATCATGAAGTCGGCCAGAGTTTTTTCACGAGCGCCTCCGCCTCGATCGACAGCGCGTCCCCGAAACGTCGAACTAAAACGTCTATGATAGCTAGCCATTACGAGAACATATGCTTGCACTAATTTTGTTTGTTGCAAGGTTCCTGCGAGCGGCGCTTTTCATGTCTGGCAAAATATGCAAGTTGCAACGTGGCATTAAGCAGTTCCTGTTGCGAGAGCGAAGAAAAATGAATCGTAATTTGTTTTATTTATTTTCATTTTCGAGGGGATATACGGTCTATTTTTAAAGGGGGAGGATGCCTCAGTCGGACAAATGTATTATCGAAGAACAAAACAGAAGAAAATCGGATTCCCCTTTCACACGCTATCCCTATTACCCATTATCTCATCATTAAAAGCGGATTTTTCGTTGTCATTTGTCTTCCGAACACCACCGCTGCGATATGCCTTACATAACTTATACCCGCAATCTGAGGCGCTCACTGTGAACTTTTATTTTATCTTTCTGTTTTTTTTTCTGTTGTTTTCTATATCTGTGTGCTTCTTTTAGATTATTTTATCTACATATTTCGTATTTTTTTATTCAGGTCTCCTCATTGCATATCGAATATCTCATTATCGAGCGTCATTTCTCCTAAGTACCTGATTCTTTTCTTTATTTTTTTTTTCTCTTGAGTTTCAAGGCATTCCTTCTCCAAGACCCGTCTACGAGCACACCCTTTGCTCTCGGCCAAGAAATAACCAATAAACAAAGGCCAGTTGTATAAATTTATGTCTTTGAGTTAATTGTTTCCCATCGAAAGAAAAGCATTGGGAGAGAGGACCCTTTATGCTTTGTTAATTAGCCTAAAAAATCTTTTATGAAAAAAAAGGGCTTTGAAAACAGGGAAGTCCTGGTAAAGTTGGTTTTAAAATTTTTAATAAATACTTTTTTAAAAAAAATTTCTTTTTATTTTCAATTAACCTTAGCATGCGTTATTTTATGTATGTATCGCTATCCTGCACACACACCAAAACACACACCCACGCACACACACACACACAACACACACACACCACACACACAACAAAACCACACACACACACACCACAAACAACACCACACCACACAACACACACACACACACACACACAAACCACACAACACCACACACACACACACACACACCGACCCAAAAATTTTGTTTTCCCCCTCTCGGGGCGCCAGAAGGAAAAAAATTAAGTCCTTAAAATCATGGTTTTTTTAAAAAAATGAAATGAGTCGAAAAACTATTTTAAACCCATTTAATCGGTTTGGACTTTATAGAAATTCGCATAAAAATGAAGTATTAAATTTAAAAGTTATAACTCTTCTAGATTTTCGTATGAATACTTTTCTCTGGTCTAGTTAATATTTCCCCGTGTCCAGTCTTAATATAATAAGAAGGAGGGGGAGAAAGAGGATGAGATGAAGAGCAGGGAAAGAGAAACAAAGAATAAAGAAGAAGAAGAAAAAAGAAAAAAAAAAATAAAAAAGGATTTAAATTTAAAAAAAAAAAAAAAAAAAAATTATATTATTATATTTATTTTTTTATCTATATATTATATAATTTTCAGGTCATACGAGAGATAGCCACGTCTTTTGTTTGGATCTCTGCGTGACAGGAAGTACTGTCATTCGAGTGTCATTTCTCATAAGACATCTCAACAGGACAGATGCAAAAGACCAGTGAGTGTTTGTGTGTGTTTGTGAGTGTTTGTGCATGTGTGTGTGTTGGTGTTATGGTATGCATCTCTGTGTGTTTGTGTTTATGTGCGTTTGTGCATACGTCTTTGTGTATGTGTGACTGTGTGTATGTATGTGTGTGTCAGTGTGTGTGTGTGTGTGTGTGTGTGTGTGTATGTTTGTGCATAAGTCCCTGTGTATATGTGACCGTGTGTATGTATGTGTGTTTGTGTGAGTGTGTGAGTGTGTGTGTGTGTGTGGATGTGCTTTTGTGCTAGTGTACATGTGTGTTTGTGAAAACTAATTATAATGAGCTAGCATGTATTATGTAACCTTCGATTTCATAGGAATAAAAAAACTCTTTTTTTCTTCTCCGAGAGTTATTTGTTAACGAAATCCACAAGAGGGAATGTAAAACAAGATTTTTTTTTTTATATCGATTATACATTAAGATCCTTTCTCCTCGATTTCAGCTGTGGTTTACATAAATAAACAGGGGTCTGGTGATTCGCATGAAAGTTTTTTTAAAGTGGCCGATAGAAGGCCAAAGGGGAAAGGGAAAGGGGGGGGAGGAGGAAAGTGCTGAAAAGATGGAGGAAAAGAAGAAAATGATAACAATAAATAATGATTGTATAGCAAAAATGATAACACTGATAATTTCTATATCAATATGGATGGTAATATCAATCGAGCTTAAAAGGAGAAAAAGAAGAAACAAGAGATGAAAAAAAAATTAAAAGGGAGAAAAAAGAAAGAGAAAAAGATTGTTTTATACCAGTTACCCCTGACACAAAAAATATAAAGGGAAGAAAACGATTATTGAAAACTTTTTTTTTTCTTTCCTTTTATAAACCGTGAACATGGAAAATAATCTAATTGTTTGCTCAATAAACAAACCGTAAATTTAGTTAATCAGGTATCCTTTTAGACGTACATGCTCTGAGGCAAATCCCCTTCCACTGTGAATTGTCAAGCATTGTTACACTATCTTCTCTCTCTCTCTTCTTCTCTCTTTCTCTCTCTCTCTCCTCTCTCTCTCTCTCTCTCTCCTCTCTCTCTCTCTCTCTTCTCTCTTCTCTCTCTCTCTCTCTCTATCTCTCTCTCTCTTCTCTCTCTCTTCCTCTCTCTCTTTCTCTCTCTCTTTCTCTCTCCTCCCTCTATCTCTCTCTCTTAAATCTATCATTATCTATCTATCTATCTATCTATCTCGAATCTCTCTCTCTCTCTCTCTCTCTCCTCCTCTCTCTCTCTCCCCTTCTCTTTCTCCCCTCTCTTCTCAACTCTCACTCTCTTCTCTCTCTCTTCTCTCTCTTTTCTTTCTATCCTATCATCTCTTATCTCTTTCTCTCTCTCTCTCTCCCTTTCCCTCTCTCTCTCTCCCCTCTTCTCTCTTTTCTCTCTATGTTCGTTCCCTTTCTCTCTATTTTTCTCTCTCTCCTCTTCACTCTCCTCTCACTTTTTCTCTCACTCTCTCTCCTCTCTCTCTCTCTCTTCTCTTCTCTCTCTCTCTCTCTCTCTCTCTCTCTCTAGTCTGTCTGTTCTCCCCTCTCCTCTCTCTCTCTCTCTCTCTCTCTGTCTGCCTCTCTCTCTCTCTGTCTGCCTCTCTGTCTCTCTGTCTCTCTCTCTCTATCTATCTATCTACCTATCTATCTATCTATCTATCTCTATCTCTCTTTCTCTCTACCTGTCTTCTTATTTTCTTCACCTTCTATTACTGCTTCTTCCTCTTCTTCTCCACCTCCCTTTTTGTCCAAATTCTCCCTCTTCTTTTCAAATACTCCTCCCCTTCTCCACCCCTACCCCACTTCCCCTTCTCCTCTCCCGCTTTTTTTACCCCCCCACACAACCCCACACACACATCGACCCCCACACGCACAACCCCCCCCCACACACACATCGCCCCCCACACACACAATCCCCCCACACACACACAACCCCCCCCCCACACACACAATCCTCCCCCCAAACACACAACCCCCACACACACAACCCCCCACACACAACCCCCCACCCCCACACAACCCCCCCACACACAACCCCCACCCACCCCATACCCCCCCACACACACAACTCTCACACACAACCCCCCCACACATACACAACCCCCACCCCCACAACCCCCACCCACCCCCATACCCTACCCACACACAACCCCCCCACACACACAACCCCCACCCCCCCCACAACCCCCCACACACAACCCCCCACACACACAACCCCCCCACACACACAACCCCCCCACACACACAACCCCCCCACACACAACCCCCCCACACACAACCCCCCCCCACACACAACCCCCCCACACACTCAACCCCCCCACACACACAACCCCCCCACACACACAACCCCCCACACACACAACCCACCACACACACAACCCCCACCCCCCCCACAACCCCACCCCACACACAACCCCCACACACACAACCCCCCACACACACAACCCCCCCACACACACAACCCCCATCCCCCCACAACCCCCCCACACACACAACCCCCCACACACACAACCCCCACCCACACACAACCCCCCTCACACACACACAACCCCCCACACACACACGCAACATCTCCCAACACACACAACCCCCCACCCACACACAACCCCCCCCATACACAACCCCCCACACACAACCCCCCCGACACACACAACCCCCCTCACACACACAACACCCACCCCCACACAACCCCCACCCCACCACAAACCCCCGCCACACACAACACCCCCACCCCCACAACCCCCCCCCCTACCCCCACACACACAACCCCCCCCCCCCACACCCAAAAGAAAACAAAACACGAAATTCGACAGATAAAACGAACCTTTACTTCATGACGTTCCTCCGCCTGAGCCTCGAGCGACGGACGAGCGCGATCGCCCGGGCGAGCGGAGCGTGGACCCAAGTCGCAGGTATTCGATTAAGACATTTTTAGGTGGTCGAAATTAGAATTATTTGTTTTTCTTTCTTTCTTTATTTCTTTATTTATTTTTTGAGGGGTGGGGTGATTTGTAAGAGGATTTTGATTTTTTTCTTTAGGGTGGTCTATCTATCTATCGCTATTTATCTCTTTCTATCTATCTGTCTATCTCCCATTTCCTTTCTCATCATCTCTCTCATCCTCTCTTTCTCTTTCTCATTTGCTAGATTCCATTCGCTTTTTTCTTTACCTCTCGCTTTCCCTCTTTTTCTCTTTTTCTCATTCGAGAAAACATGCATATATTTATACATATATATATATATATATGTGTGTGTGTGTGTGTGTAAATGTGCATGTATATGTATATGTATATATGTATATATATGTATATATATATACATACATATATATATATATACATATATATATGTGTGTGTGTGTGTGTGTGTGTGTGTGTGTGTGTGTGTGTGTGTGTGTG
>NC_061851.1:29973794-29976294 GCF_019202785.1 Penaeus chinensis | reverse complement strand
TCTATGTGTGTGTGTGTGTGTGTGTGTGTTTCAAATATAGTTGGATATGGTTTTCCTCGTCCTCTTGTATCCAGCATATTAATCAAGTTTCTCTGGTAGTCGTTTGCAATTCGTATTTTCAAAATTAGAATTATTTTATGCTCTTTGTTCATTCGATTTGCATATATATGATTTTATTTTCTTTCTTGTCAGTTTTTTTTTTCTTTTGCCATTGTTTTTTTTTTCTATTTCTATTCTTTTTTTTTTTTTGGGGGGGGGGGGTGTTTTGTGTCGGTAAAGAGAACTTTTTGGAAAAACAGATTGCCTCCTTTAATTATTCTTGGCATTTATAAGTGATTTATATTGACTTCTTTGTTTCTGATGATTTGCATACTCTACTTCGCCTTCAGTCAATTCTTATTGTTTGAAGTATTAGTATTTTTTTTCATATATCCAAACTGTTGGAACGCGAGCAGATTCTAATGTTTTATTGTTGTTATTTACTGTTATTTTCATCACCTAATCGGATATTGTGTTTGCTACCATTGTCATTATTATATGTCATTATTGTTGTTATTATTATTATTATTATTATTATTATCATTATTATTATTATTGTTATTATTGTTATCATTATTATTATTATTATGATTATTATTATTGTTGTTATTATTTTTATTATTATCATGATCATTATTATAATCATTATTATTATCATTATTATTATCATTATCATTACCATTACTATTAATTGTTTTTCTTCTTCTCTTCATTCGTTACGTTTGTATTTTTGGCGTGAAATCATAAACCAAGTAACTGTGTCAATTCAATTTGAAATAACATGGAGATTTTATGCCTGGAATTGCATTCCATGTTTTTACGGACTTTTATATTTTGTTAAAAAACGGTCAGATAATTAACAAAATGTTATCAAAGAAAACGGACTAATAATCAGCAAAATATTATCAAAGAAAACGGACTGGTAATTGAGAAAGATATAGGGGAGGAAAAGGGGAAAATATAGGGGAGGGAAAGGGGAAAATAAGGGGTAGGGAGAGGGGAAGATAAGGGGGAAGGAAAGGGGAAAATAAGGGGTTGGGAAAGGGGAAAATAAGGGGTAGGGAGAGGGGAAAATAAAGGGTAGGGAAAGGGGAAAATAAGGGGTAGGGAGAGGGGAAAATAAGGGGAAGATAAGAGGGAAGAAAAGGGGAAAATAAGGGGGAGGGAAAGGGGAAAATAAGGGGGGAGAAAAGGGGAAGATAAGGGGGAAGGAAAGGGGAAAATAAGGGGTAGGGAGAGGGGAAAATAAGGGGTTGGGAAAGGGGAAGATAAGGGGAAAATAAGGGGGCAGGAAAGGGGAAGATAAGGGGGAGGAGAAGGGGAAAACCGGAAAATGAAGATGGGGAAACGGAGAAGATGGCTAAAAGAGGGAAGGAAGATGGGACAACAGAGAAAAAAAGAAAAAGAAATGGGAGAAGGAGGGAATGGGATAAGGGAACGAAGGAGGTGAGGGAGATGAAGCAAGAAAAGAGGGAGAAGTGAGAGGGGGAAGAAGGTTTAAAGGAGATTTGGGAGTGAGAGGACTGGCAGAACGGAAAAGGGAATTGAGAGAGAAGGAGAAGAGTAGAAGAAGGAGGGTGAATTGCACCTATTATTATTATTATCATTATTATTACTCTTGTCATCATCATCATATCATTATTTAAATCATTATAATTATCAATATAATGATTGTTATTATCTCATCATTATTACTATCATTGTTATCATTATTATTATCATTATTATTGTTATTATTGTTATTATTATTATTATCATTGTTATTATCATTTTTTATTGTTATTATTATTATTATTGTTATCGTTATTATTTTCATGATCATGATAATCATCTTTAGAATTCTTATTAGGAGCAGTAGTTTTATTAGCAGTAGTAATAATATAATTTTCATTATTATTGTTGTTGTAATAATTATTGACATGATCATAACCATTAATATCGCTAGCTCTATTATTGTTATTATCATTATTCATGTCATAATGCTATCAATTATAACATTATGTACTTAACTATTTCTATCGCCGACATTATTGTCAATACCATTATGAAATTCCTGTCTTTATTTTCAAAATTATCTAACCATTTTCATTTACCATTAAATAAAGATACATGCCTAACCCTCGTCATGCTTAACTTACCTCTCAATACTGAATATTCAACCTTTTTATTTCTCTACCGTGGGACACCTATATCTGTATCTATATCTATATCTATATTCATGCCCAGAGTGGCTGTGTAAACCTCTACTACCTGAGTAGTAGTCTGAAGTTTATCTCCGGTAGATGGCACTTCACGTGTGTTCTTGCTTTGAAAACAGCCTTGGAGTGTTCTTTCCAGGGTGTAGTTCCGGGCAAGCGTGAGAAGAAACATTACCCGTTGCTCAGGGAGTAAGTCCCCCCCCCCCCCCCCCTCTTCACGTTATTGATGTAATCTAAGGGAAGGTTTCAGATTTGTCTCTCTA
>NC_061851.1:29956294-29961294 GCF_019202785.1 Penaeus chinensis | reverse complement strand
GGGAAGAGGGAGGAGGCAGAAGACAAGGAGCGAAGGGGAAGAGAGAGGGACTGATGATGAGGAGGAGGGAAAGAAAGGAAAGAGAGAGGGAAGGAAATCAAGAAGCAGAGAGGAAAGAAAAATGGGAAAAGGAAAGGAGAGGAAAGAAAAAAGTGGAAATGAGGGGAAGCAAGGAGAAGAGAGAAAATCAGAGAAGGAGAAAAAGAAGAAGGAACGTGGGAGAAAGAGGCCAACGAACGGAAAGCGAAAGGGGATGAAAAGAAAAGAAAAGAGAAGAGGGGGGGAAAAAGCAAACAAGACGAAGAAGAGAAAGTAAAAACCACAAGAAAAAGCAAAAAGGAAAAAATACAAAGGAGGAGGAGAGAGAGAGAGAGAGAGAAAGAGAGGGAGAAAGAGAGAGAGAGAGAGAGAGAGAGAGAGAGAGAGAGAGAGAGAGAGAGAGAGAGGAATGCAGAGAAGATGAAGGAGGAGGGACGTGGGGGGGGGGGGGGGTCGTACTCCTTGGTCAAGCGATTTGGTCGTCATTACTTCACTTTCCTTCTGTGGAATTTGATAGTGAGTAGCATGGATGATGATGATAATGATGGTGACAGAGTTATATGAGTAGCATTGATACACTTATGTTGCTGATGAACTGACGACGATGCAGTGTTGATGGAATGATGGTGAGAGTGATAGTGAGTATAGATGCATTGATACACTTATGATGCTAATGATGGTGACGCTGATGAACTGACAGCGATGCAATGTTGATGGAATGATGGTGAGAGTGATAGTGAGTATAGATGCATTGATGTTGATGATGATGGTGATTAAGAGTAGCCTAGATGTCCTTATGATGCCAATGATGATGACAATGATGAACCGACGACAATAGTGAGTTGCATGAATAATGATGGTAATGATAGTGATGATAATGATGATGATAAAGATAGTGATGATGATGATGATGATGATTATGATAATGATGATGATAATGGTGATGATGATGATTATGGTGATGATGATGATGATAAGCAAGTAGCATAGATGCAATAATGAGGATAATGATCATTTGATAGTGATAGACTGCAATCATAGTGGTAACAATAGATTATACTGAAGACGATGGTGATGGTATTATGCTGATGATAGTGTTGCAAGCTGATACTGTTCCTCGACTGTGGAATTTTAAGTTCAATAATACCAATGCAAAGATGTTGTCGATAGTGATAGTGTTACAGTGATGAACCGACTGACAGTAAGTATAGTGCTGATGATAGTGGTGTTAGCGAAGGTAGGAAGTCAAAATAATAAAATGAAGTGAGTGATGCAAGAGAAGAAGAAGATGAGGAGGAGGAAGGGAGAAAGAAAAGGAAAATGTAAGAAAATATTTGATGAGGAGGATGAGGAGGAGGAGGAGGAGAATAAATAATGGGCAAGGTAAGAAAGAAAGAAGAGGAGGAGAAGGAGGATAAAGACTGGGAAAGGTAAGAAAGAAGAAATAAAAGAAAGGGGAGTAAAATAAGGAAGAGGAAGAATAAAATAAAAAGAGAAAGAGGAAGAAGATGGTGAGGAGAAGGAGAATGAGGAGGAGGATGGAAATGGGGGAAAGGAAAGAAGAAAGAAGAACAGGAATAAGAACAAGAAGAAGAAAAACACGAAGAAGAGGAAAGAAGAAAGAAAGAAAAAAAAGGAGAACTAGAAATAAGAAAAAAGAAAAAAACAATAAAGGAAAACAAGGAAAAAAAACAATAAAGGAAAACAAGAAAAAAACAAGAAAGAAAAACAAGAAAGAAATAAAACTTAAGAAGAAGAAGAAAAAGAAGAAAAACAAGAACAAGAAGAAACAAACAAACAAAACAAAAATCCATCACAGCCGATTGGGAGATAGCAAATGTTGATTATACACCCACCCCCCCTCCCCCCCCCCTCTCCCCACCCCCCACCCCCCCTCAACGTCAACTTTTTCTCCCTGTAGTTCCAAGCTCATGCGTCTGATGGATGAGAGTACAATTGCTATGGTATTTGCTATGGTCAGTAGCTTCGTATCTGAGGCGCTATCGGTTAATGACGATAGATTGTATGTTCAATAGATAGTTGTTGGTGTTGTTGTTTTATTGTTTTGTTTTTTAATGTGATTTTTTTATTTGTTTATGCTTTTTTTGTTGTTTGTTTTTTGTTTGTTTTTTTATTTTCTTTCTTTCATTTTTATATTTTTATTTTTCTCTCTCATTTGTTTTTTTGTTGTGTTTTTTTTTTTTTTTTTTCCTTTTTTTCCTTTCTTCTCTTCTTTCTTCTTGGCAATGATGATAACATTCTATTATGATAAAGATTATATTTTTTTTATGATTAATGATGATAACTATGTTTTATTATATTGATAATAACAGACTGTCCTTATGATAATGATGATAAGCTTTTCTTTTATAATGATGATAAGTTTTTTTTAATGATGGTAATGATAACATTTTTTTTCTGATAATGATGATATTTTTATGATAACTCATTTTTTTATAATAATGATAATAATTTTAGTGACAATAATAATGAATAGCGTAGAAGGGTTATTGATGATGATAATGAAAATTATAGTGAGTAATTATCTATTCTCTCCTCTATTCTAAATCATTCATATTCTTCCTTTTCCTCGTGTTCCTCCTCTTCTCCCCCTCTTCTTCTTCCTCTCCTACTTCTATGTTCCCCCATTCATAAAGATATTGTATTTACACACTTTAACAGAATCGAGAGAGAGCAGATGCATGAGAATAAAAACTGCAATATGAGATGAAATTAGAGGGTCGTGTGACTAATGAAGAAATAAAATGCATGACTTTTGAAATTGTGTAGATGTACAAGCGCATGATTTTCTTTTTTTTTTTTTTTTTTTTTTAGAATCATTTACTTGAAATTTCAATTCTCGTAGATTTTTTTTGTTTTCCTCTCTCTTTCTTTTTTGTTTGTTTTTTCTTTCGGTCTTTCGTTGTATATGGTGTAAATTCGTCTGGTTATGGATTTATTTCCTGTTTTTGTGCCTGATTTTATGATTTTCTCTATCTCTTTTTTTCTAATCTTCTTCTCGTAACATATATACACACAAGAGCATCTAAATACATACATTCAAAGGCACGTACATATATATACACATAAGAAAACATGTAAACAAACACACATATCAATACACACACACATGCTAATAAGCACAGATGCTCACATACACACAGGCACATTTTCCTACAGGCATGCATATACAAGCACACATACATACAAACATATGTGTTTATATAGAGAGAGAAGGAGATATAGAGGAATAAAGTGTCATAAATAGAGTCTGCAGAGACATGGATAAGCTCTACAGTGCCATGGAAAAAGAATATAGTGTCATAAATAGTCTACAGTGCCATGGATAAGCTCTGCAGTGCCAAGGATAAAATACAAAACCAGAGACAACAGTGCCATATATTTAAGACAACAATACGCTCCACGGAACACACCACGCTTGATATGCATCACACAAATTATTTGATGCATAAAACAACACAGTGCCACACTTCAAGTACGCCAACCATGCTACGCCTAAAAGTACAATGACACTACACACCACAAAAGACCCATTTGATAGTGCCATTCCCTCGCATAAGAGTGCCAGTGTGATGCCAGGAGATCGACAGAGCGAGAAGACGTCACGGGGGTAATCAGAAGCAAGTCAGTCCCTCTCTGAAATTCCTGACGTTTATGTCTTTATGTCTATGTTTATCCTTTTCTTTGTTCATTTTTGCCTTTGCTAATTATCACCTTTTGCTCATTGTCTTTGTTAACCCTCGTCGGAATGGTGCCAGTCGTGCCGGGAATAAGAATGGTTGTTATGTAATAGAATAATTAGTAATAATAACAGTGATGGTTATGATGGTGTTGACGATGATAATGATTATGTTGATAATGATAATGATGGAAGTAGTAATATAAAAAATAGTAGTTACGTGGTAGTAATGATAAAAATAAATGATAATGATATTGATGAGGATAACATGATTATGAAGATGATAATGATAATATAATATGATGATGATAATAACAATGATGATAATGCAATGATAATTATAATGAGATAATAATCTCATTGATTATACTATTACTACTACTACTACTGACAATGATAATAAAATTATCATGTAAATAGTAACAATAATAATAACAATGATAATAATGATAATGATAATAATAATGATTCTTATTATTTTTTTATTTCATTATAGTTATTATTATTATTATCATTATTATTATTATTATTATTATCATAATAATAATAATAATAATCATGATAATGATAATAAATATAACAATAATAACAATAAGTGTATGATAAGAATGATAATAATAAGAATGATAATAATGATAATGATAAGAATGATAATGATAATAATAATGATAATAATAAAAATTAAAGTAATGACAATAATAAGCATAACAATAACAATAACAATAACAATAATGATTATAAAATAATAATAACAATAATGATAATGATAATAATGATGATAATAATAATCAAAATAATAATGATCATATTAATAAAAAGAATGATAAAGGCAATGATTATAATAACAAAAGTAATAACAATAATAACAACAACAATAACAATAACGGTAAAAAAAATCATGATAATGATAATACTAACACTACTACTAATGATAACATGAAGAAAGCGAATGATAAATAAAATATTAACATCACAATCACCATTATCATTATAATAATTCATATGAACCTCATTACTATAATAATATCAACATCACTGATAACAAAGTTGATGAAAAATAAAGATGCATTTAGAAATAAGTCAACAAAAAAATTAAATTAATTAGCAAAATCGCTAGGGTGATTAAGATGAGAATCTTTGAAATAAAGGTCATTTTAGGCAAGGAATAAGATTAACTGAGGCTGGGGGGGGGGGGGGTAAGGAGGTGAGATGACAGGACAGGTAGATGGGGGCAGCAGGTTAGTTTTTTGTTGATTTCAGG
>NC_061851.1:29943794-29948794 GCF_019202785.1 Penaeus chinensis | reverse complement strand
TTCTTGTTATCCTGACGTTCCTCTCTCGTAGCGCTGTTTTCAGTCACAGAGATGGAACAAAAATTTTATTTTCGTTTCCTGCCAACTGTCTCCACGCGAAGGGATTAAAAGGAATATGCAGCGCGAGGGTACAAATGAGTGTATATTTGTGAGAGGATTTGCATGTGTGTGTCTCGAGAGGGGGGGAGGGAAGGAGGGAGGGAGGGGGAGAGAGAGTAGGGAAGGAGATAGGGAAGGGGTGAGGGAAGGAGGGAGGGGGAGAGAGAGTAGGGAGGGAGATAGGGAGGGAGGGATGGATGGAGGGAGGGGGAGAGAGAGAAGGGAGGGAGATAGGGAGAGAGGGATGGATGGAGGGAGGGGGAGAGAGAGTAGGGAGGGAGAAGGACGGAAGGAGGGAGGAAGGGAGGGAGTGAGGAAAGGAAGGAAGGAAGAAGGGATGAAGGGAGGAAGGGAGGGAGGAGGGAAGGAGGAAGGGAGGGAGAGAGAAAGGAGGGATGAAGGGAGAAAGGGAGGGAAGGAAGGAGGGATGAAGGAAGGGAGGGAGGGTGGGAGTGTGAAAAAGAGAAAGAGAGAGAAAATACTAGCGGAATTGAATCTATTAGAATAACTGTGACGATAACGATTATGTTAACACATAAATGAAAAAAGCGAATAGCATGCAGAAATATCAAAGGGGAACACCATATGGCATTTTCTGTATGTGTTACTCTCTATACTACACATATATATATATATATATATATATATATATATATATATATATATATATATATATATATGTATATATATATACATATATATATATATATATATATATATATATATATATATATATATATATATATATATATACGCTACCAGAGGGTAGAGTGTACCAAAGGCCATGTTTATCTTTGACGTGAAAACGAATTAAAAAAAAAAAAAAAAAAAGTTGAAAAACAACTCATGTTGCTCCCTTTAAGATTTTTTTTTTTTCCTCTCAATTATTCTTGTCTCTTCATTCTTCGTAAAACAATTAAGGAAAAGCCGACAAAGCCAATTTCCTTTTATCTAACTCAAATGCCCTTCTATTTACGTGTATGTTTAGTTCTTCATGTTCAGTAAAGAAAACTAGTAAAATGATAATAATAATGAAAAATGATAGAAACCAATGTTATTTCGAAATGGATGCTTAAGAGATCCTAATAAAAGAGAGAGTGATAATGATAATAGTAATGATGATCACGATGATAATAATAATAACAATAATGATAGTAATGACATTTAGGAGAATAATAATGACAATTAGACTATGAACAAATAATTTAATAATGATAATAATAATGATAATAATAATAATAATAATAATAATAATAATAACAATAATAATAATAATAATAATAATAATAATAAAATTAATAATAATATTAATAATAATAATTATAATAATAATGATAATGATAATAATAATAATAACAATAATAATAATAATGATAATGATATTGATACCGATAATGATGATAAGGATAATAATAATTATACTGATAATAATGATAATGATATTAACAATAATAATGATAATAAAAACAATAATAACGATAGTAATGGTAACAATAATGATAGTAATAATAATAATAATTCTTATATTGACGATAACAACAATGAGAATAATGATAATAACAATGTTAATATAATAATGATAACAATAATGATGATAATAATGATAATCATAATAAAATGTAGTAATAATGATGATAATAACATTAATGATGGCGATAATGATAATAATGATAACAAGTTACATATAGTATATAACACAGGTAACACTTTCTTTTTCCCAAGAGTAATCTTCTGGCTGTTAATGGAAAGGAAATCTTCGTTATCAAAAATGAAATAGGGGAATTTTGGGTTTATTACTGGTGATTATAACAATATCGAGTTAAATAATTATGAATAATTATGTATCTAGCTAAACATGATATCTTAATGGCAAAAGTTACCAGCTCAATGGCAAAAGTTACCAGCTCTTTCCCGTTTCATTTTATAGTAAGTGATTTTAGTATAGCTTCATTACTAACGATGTTTATTAAATAACCGGGAAGGATACAAAAACAAAAAACAATGGACAAAAACAATAAACAAAAATTGATATTTGCAATGAATGGACGCAAAGAGGCGTGGTCTAGCCTTGCAGATGCCAACTGCGATTTTTATCAATGCAGAGTGGTGCTACCTGTGTTAAAGTACCTTGAATTATGGTAGTAAGGACAGTAAGAAATAATCATGTTAATGGTAGTGGTAATGATGATGATAATATTGATAAGAATGATAATGAGAAGAATCATAAGAGTAGTAATATTGATAATAATAGTAATATAATAACAATAATAATAATAATGATAATGGTAATAATAATATAAATAATAAAATCATTAATAAAAAAAACAATAGTAATAATATTAACAATAGCAATGATAATAGTGGTAGTCATAATAATGATAAAATTAAGGATAACCATATATTTTGAGGATGATAATAAAAATGATATAATGATAATAAGTGATAATAATAAAAATTATAATAATAAAAGAAATAATGATGATAATAATAATGATAACAATAACAACAACAACAATAATAATAATGTAATAGTCATGATATAATAATAAAAACGATAATGATAATGATGATAATAATAATAATCATGATAATGATGATACTACTACTATTAATAATAACAATGATAATAAAAATAATACTAATAGTGATAATAATAATTATGATGATGATAATAATAATATTATTAATGATAATGATAATGATAATAATGATATTAAAATTAGTGATAATAATAATAATAACAATAATAATAGTAACAGTAATAATGAAATTAATAAGAGCAATAATAACACAGTAATAATGATAATGATGATAATAATAATAATAATTACAATGGTGATAATTGTAAATATTTGTAATAATAATGATTATGATGATAATAATAATGGTATAATAATAATAATAATAATAATAATAATAATAGCAATAATAATAAAATAATAATGATGATGATAATACTAATACTAATAATAATAATAATAATCATTGTAATAGTAATAACGATGATGATGATGATGATAATAATAATAATAATAATAATAACAACAATAATAATAATAATAATAATGATGATGATAATAATAATGATTATAATAATAATAATAATAATAATAATAATAATAATAATAATAACAACAAAAACGACACGGATGAGGATGATAATGAGGATAATAATAACAACAATAACAACATAAGCAATAATAATAATGATAATAATAATAATAATAACAACAATAATAATAATAATAATAATGATGATGATACTAATAATGATAATAATAATAATAATAATAATAATAATAATAATAATAATAATAATAATAATGATAATAATAATAATGATTATAATAATAATAATAATAATAATAATAACAACAACAAAAACGACACTGATGAGGATGATAATGAGGATAATAATAACAACAATAACAACATAAGCAATAATAATAATGATAATAATAATAATAATAATAATAATAATAATGATAATAATAATAATAATAATAATAATAATAATAATAATAATAATAATAATAATAATAATAATAATAATAATCACATTATGACCATTATGTTTTTTTTTTTTTTTTTTTTTTTTTTTAGAAAGATTATGGATGAAACTGAATAACTCCTTAAAATAAAACATTTAATTAACGTAATTAGGTGACGATGACAGAAAATTTAATTAAAAAAAAGTTAAATAGAGGGGTGCCTAATAATGTGTTATTTTGTTAATAACTTTATGCCTCGTTTATTTCTTCTTATTTTCCCTTTTATTTTTGTTCTTTGTTGTTGCTTTCTCTTTTTTTTGCTGTTTATTTTTTGTTTTTTCTTGTTTATTCTTTTTTTATTTTGTATTGTTTCTCTTCCCACTTTTTCTTCTTCTTCGTCTTCCTCTTGTTTGTCTTCATTCTCCCATTTTCCTCTTTCCCTTCACCTGTCCCCTCTTTCTGCCATCTAGATATTTATTTTCTGAACGTTGTTTTTTAAAAGAATTTACATAATTAGATCGCTCTTAATTAATTAACCTTAATTAACGCATCTCTCTCTCACTCACTCTCTCTCTCTCTCTCTCTCTCTCTCTCTCTCTCTCTCTCTCTCTCTCTCTCTATCTATCTATCTATCTATCTATCTAGCTATCTCTATCTCTCTATCTCACTCTCTCTCACACACACACACACACACAGACACACACACACACACACACACACACACACACACACACACACACACACACACACACACACACATAGACACACACAATTATAATTACTTTTCCCTCGACACGCCCCTTTTCATTACACGTTACGTGTCATACCTTCACTTAGTTACCTTGGACTAAACAGTCACACGCGACATGAGAGGAATGCTATCTTATGGTCGCAGTTCGTGACTGTGGCAAGCCCATACACAAATATATGAAGAGGAATGTTTTGACTGAAGAGCTTCAGGGCCCCTCAGGAATATGAAATAGTTAAGCATTCTTTTTGTTTTATTCGACAAAAATAGATGTATAGATGCATACCTATATCGATTGAAAATAAATGATTGAGTAGGTATGCGTCTTTTGACATTCATCATTCTTGACAGGTAAAAGATAACTCGGTTTCAGCAATAATGGCAAAAAAAAAAAAAAGTGATAAGACTTTGTATTTCCAACCAGGTATCTTCCTTGACAAGGATTAGGGCACGAATACAATAAATAATATAAGAAGAAACACAAGTAGGAAGCTGAGATAATCAACACTTAACCGGCACCTCCACCGCTGCAAAAAATGTCACACGCTCTTCACCAGACAAATACGTTCTATGATGGATTACGTGCCTTCTGTCAGGCCGAAAGCTTTAGGCTAAAGAGGAAAGAAACAGCAGTTTGTTTTCCCATTCATGTAAATTACAAG
>NC_061851.1:29928794-29933794 GCF_019202785.1 Penaeus chinensis | reverse complement strand
AGATTCACTATCAGCCTGCCGATGGGTCCGGGTTATTCTGTGATTTTGCTTTATCTCTCTTTCTAATTTCTAAGAGAATCACCACTTGTTGATTCACCAGACATTTATTTTTCTAAGTCAAAAATTAACTGCCTGTTCATCATCACGTTCATTAACACTGAGCTCTTTTATTGTGCTGTATATTTATCTTTTTTCCAAGGATTTGTTTTCATTCACCAGAGAAAGAATTGCCATTTTCCGTCTTTTGTATAAGTATTACCTAAGCTCTTTTCTCTTCCCAACAGCAAAATGGCTTACTCCTGGGATAACCGCGTCAAGTACATCGTCAGGTACATGTACGGTAAGTAGAGATTTAAAAGAAATAATCATTTCTTACGTTCTTTTAAACCTTTTTTTTCCTTTCCCCTGACAACCACTTTAAGGATTCAATTTCAATATTTTATGCTAACCCCTCAAAAAACTAGTTCCCGTTTACATATCAAGTATAGTAAATTTCACGTTGTCATTACTTAATCGACCAAGTATCTCTATAATACATAAACACATCATTTTTCCTTATATATAAGTACCTAGATTACACCTCCCTTGCGGCAGTCCCTTCCCGAAATAGATACCTCAGTAACACAATGAACAAAAGAATCAGATCCGACTCTCCTCACAAAACACGATTTCCTTCGACTTGAAAACTTCACGCGGCGCATCCAAACTCCTATTTTTGTAATGATAATAATAAAGCCACAACTGGCGCTATCTTTAGGCTTCCTTCTGTCACGAGTGCAGTGGCAATTGTCTGTTCAGGGGAGAAGGTGGCGCTAAAAGATTGATAATGACAATGACAGATGCTTCTTGACATGCTTTTAACGACCAAAATAATACAGGTGGTTTTCCGTTTTCTATGCTCACCTGAGAAATTCGGGGTTGAGATTGAAGAAGTTATGTTCATGCTTACATAGTTCAGTACGCATATATACATATACATATGCTGTATGTATTTGTACATATATACATATATAATATATATATGTATGTATGTATATATGTATATAGATATTTAATTCATATATGCATACATAGTTAAAGTAATATCACGATTACGATTCTCAAAGTATCTTATCCTGGTAGTGTCATAGCGAGACTGACATTCCCACTGCCGACCTTCTGTCTTTATTGCCGTTACCATCTGCATCGCCTTCCTCAGTAGTGGTGGGGATTCTACTCCCCTACCCCCCCCCCCCCTATCCCCTCTCCACATGTCCACATACCTCTTCGACCTCCCGTAAAACGAAAATACTACCCCCGCCCTCCGCTCCTGAGTACCGTCCGTTGGGCACAACTAATAGGGAAAAAAAAAACAACAACAGCTGTATCGCTTTAGCTAAAAATAGATCTTATATACCCCACCCCCCTCTCTCTCTCTCCCTCTCTCTGGTGTGGTCCGAGGGATGGGGGGGAAGGGGAGGGGGAGATTAGTTACCCTCCTATCCTAAGTAAGATTTTTTATTTTCCTTCAATGAAGCCTTTTTCTCTTGTTATGTCGCTGGAGAATGATTAGCTAATGGCAGTGCATACTGTTTTGTATTGTCTTGTTTTTCCTCTCTCTCTCTTTTCTTAACTTGCCACTCCTTAAATCCTCACGTGTTATTTTTACGCGCGGCTCTGCGAAGTGTGGCGAAGGAGGGGGAGAGGGGGGAGGGGGGAGAGTTGAGAAGACCAACGTCTAGCTACTTCGAGAGGACAGTATGTGTATGTATAAGGTTGCCAAGCCTGTGTTTCAGTGCGCATTCCTTTCCTCTTCTCGCGAACACTTCCGATACATCTCCCTCCCCCCCCCCCACCACCGCCCTCATCGCCATTCCCATCTCCCTCTCACTCTTCCCTTCCCTCCAATTTCCCCTTTCTCTCTCTTCCTCTTCCCCTTCTCCTTCCCTTTCCCTCCCCCCTCCACCTTTCCTTATTTCCTCTTCTCCTCTCCCTTTCCCCCTCTCCCTTTCCCTTCCACCTTTCCCCATTCCCTCTTCTCATCTCCCTTTCCCCCTCTCCTCTCCCCGCCTTGGTCTTCATTCCGTACCCGATAGTCCTGCCCCCGAACCTCTTCGGGCCGCGTCTCTTTATTGGCATCGGGACCCGATCTCTCTCATTCTAATTCTGCTCCAATTCTCAGCGTGGGGACTTTGCTAGCGATATAGTGTTTGTATTAATAGCAAGAGCGAATCTTCTCACAGCACTTGATTCCAACGAGGATAAAAGACCGGATTTTGTTTTTTCCTTGGAGTTCAGGGAGTGTAAAGGACCAATGATTTCCTTACTTTCATTTTCATCGACGTTTAGCCGGATCTTATTCACGGGGCCTTTATTCATAGTTCGCTTGTGTATTTCTTACCAAGATATAACTACTTTGGAAGGACAGTATCCAAAATATTTGAAGCGACTTGATGTCAGCATCAGTATAACGTATAGAAACCTGTTCTTAAGTCGATAAGTACATCTTTCAATCAGTTTCTTTACTTTTACTTAAGACCATAAAATTGCGCTCCTTTTAAACCACCCTCTTTACCTCAGAGAACACCTTGATCCTCACACCTCCACCGCCTATTTTTCTAGACGACCTCCTTATAACGATCCTTTTTCTCTCTCTCTCCCTAGACATTGACAACAATGGCTTCCTTGACAAGAACGACTTCGAGTGCCTCGCCGTCCGTGTCACCCTGATCGAAGGCCGTGGCGAGTTCTCCCCTGAGGGCTATGGCAAGAACAAGGAAGTCATGTCTAACCTCTGGAACGAGATCGCTGAGCTCGCTGACTTCAACAAGGTGGGTGATATTTCCCTCTTAGCTTAGGATGGTAGATGGGTTTAGGGGGATTATATTTAGTTCTATTTTTTCTTACCTTCGGTGCATAAGAATGGATATAAGAAACATGCAAAAGTCAAGTCACTTTGGTCAGGGTTTCACCAACAGATATCATCTGTTTTGAAGAAGTTAGGTTAGCTATGGCAAGTGAATCCTTCTGACTTCCTGTTGTGTCTCTCCCAAGGACGGTGAGGTCACCGTTGACGAGTTCAAGCAGGCTGTCCAGAAGAACTGCAAGGGCAAGGCCTTCGCTGACTTCCCCAACGCCTTCAAGGTCTTCATTGGCAACCAGTTCAAGACCATTGACGTCAACGGTACGTGATTTTCATCTGGACTCCGATTCGAGAATAACCCTTCTGGAAAACTTAGTTTAGCGTCTTATTCCGCTTGAATTGTCAATATTGAAGCGTGATCAATGCAACGCACCTCTCCGAAACAACCTCTTGGGTGGAGCAACTGCTATTGTTCCTTCCTCGCACTCCCGCTAATAGAACTTTCTCTCTTCCACTCCAGGTGACGGCATGGTTGGCCTCGACGAGTACAGGCTTGACTGCATCACCAGGTCCGCCTTTGCTGATGTCAAGGAGATCGATGAGGCCTACGACAAGCTCTGCACTGTAAGTATCCTTTACCTCTATAGAGCACTTGCCGAAAATTTCATATAGTGAATGTCCTGCCCATTCGAAAAGCGCTGCGGTGCCCCCTCAAGTTCTCATGCACGCTTCCCTCTGTTCTTACAGGAGGAGGACAAGAAGGCCGGTGGCATCAACCTCGCTCGCTACCAGGAGCTCTATGCCCAGTTCATCTCCAACGAGGATGAGAAGAACAACGCCTGCTACCTCTTCGGCCCACTGAAGGAAGTGCAGTAAGTTCCTCTCTGTCTCACCGCGGAAGGAACGCCCAGAGCGCGAGGCTTCTTTGGTTCGCGGGGATGCCCTCCGAGCTAGTTTAGCCGAGTGTCTCTCTTTTTTACTGCCCTCCTTAAGGACACACTCCAGAGCCCGTTAATACCTCACCTCACCACATCATCTCATCATATTCATCTCCCTCTGACGCCAAACCGTTCCCGCCGGGATCGACACCTCCGGCCGCAGAACGACCGCCGGCCTCGAGGACCTCTCTAGCCCGACCTTCGTGGAGTGGAGAGCCTCACCAGCGCCGCCCCTGGCCCGAGGACGACCCAGCCCTCGGCCAGAGCAACACCGGGACCGGTCGACTGCATTCGCGATCATGTTTCTTTTATTGTTATCCAATAAATGTTGAACTAAAATACTGTAACTGTATGAATTCGCATCCTTTCTTACTTTTCTTTCTTTCGCTTATAATGCTTCGATAATATATATACGTGTATTTTTTTCTGTTGCTGGGAAAATTGAACTGAAAATTGTAAGGTAAAGGATAATAGAAAAAAATATATACCTGAAGGCTTCGAAGTGATCACAAGTCTACAAATTATAATTAGGAAGCATGACTCGACAAAATATATCGATGATAGTATATTCCAACGACAACAGTGATATGACCAGAAATCGAATCAAAGGCAATGAAATATTTTGAAAAAAAAAAAAGAACACGAGAACAATATTAACACATATTTCTGAAATAACAATTACTCAACCTGACCACAAAACACACCTATGTCTTCTTTTCCATAAGAATATTCACACTCAATTGACACTGGCATTTCGTCAGTGCCAAAACAAGCGGGGAAATATTCTGTCAAAAAAGGAAAAAGGAAAAATACAGACCACAAACATCTCATATATATATTTTTCCTCAATAGACATTCAATACCTGTCTTCTAATCCCAACTAATGGTTGATATTTTGGAAGCAAACATAAAATTGAATTGATTACTGTTCCAAACAAATAATCAGCTTTCGAATTCCTCATGTACCTTCCATCTGACTCGTGATATTATTTGTTCACATTTAACTTTTAATATAAATTAACGTTGATATCGAGTCGCCGAGCCAAGTCTGTGAGAAAATGCATTTAGCTCTGAGTAAGATCTCTATCCTCTCAAAAACACCTTTTCTTTTTCTTTTCTTTTTCATTTATTTTCAGATAAGTTACTTCTTTTTTTTTTTTTCTTTCTTTCTTTTTTTTTACTTTGTCTTTTCTTTAATTATATAATGTAAATTTATGACT
>NC_061851.1:29918794-29923794 GCF_019202785.1 Penaeus chinensis | reverse complement strand
ACTGGACCAATAAACTAAAACTGCTTCAAAGAGAAAAAGAAACAAGAGAAAAATCCCTTCCTTCTCGCTTCAGACACGAAACCCCAGGATTTCTAAACACACAGGCAAATTGAAAAAAAAGAAAAAAAGAAACAGCCTTACGGTGCAGAGCTTGTCGAAGGCGTCGTCGATCTCCTTGACATCAGCAAAGGCAGCGCGTGTGATGCAGTCCAGCCTGTACTCGTCAACACCGACCAATCCATCGCCTGCAATGTTAAACAGGATGCAATGATGAATAAGAAAGGCGTGCAGGAGACAATCAGTAAATAGTAAACACCACGTACGTAAATGAGTCAATAGATAATAAATAGATGCAGTCCAGCCTGTACTTGTTAACACCGACCAACCCATCGCCTTGAATAGTCGTAGGAAATTAATAGAATAGTAAACGGATGGAGGCAATAATAGATGATAAGTGGATGCAGGAGACGATAACTAAATATTAGACAATAGATAAAATATAAGTCAATAGAGTGTAATAAAGAAATTGAATAATAAGAAAGGGAGACAGAAAAACTGATGAAGCTGCAACGTAGCTGGAGAGTGATTGAAAAAGATGATGAATAAAAAGGAGTGTTGATGAAGCTGATGTGGTTAGAAAGATCGAAAACTAATGAGGAAAAATCGAAAACTAATGAGAAGATGGCAAATAACGAAAGGTAATTATTGAAATTTGAAGCATGGCTGGGAAGTGTACATAGAGTAGGGAAAGAGTGAGAGAAAAGATTTAATTCTTGAATCACTATGAAAATATGAATCAAGCTAACAATACTATCGTAGTACCTTTATTACGGGGTCTTTATCAGTTATCAGCCCACATTTTTTTTCAAATAGATAGAAATGTAAAAAAAAAAAAAAATGCATATAAAACATTTACTAAAACACACTACAAATACCTTTTCTTCCAAATTTTCATGAAAACAAAAGAAAGGAAAATCTGAGACATACCGTTCACATCAATGGTCTTGAACTGGTTGCAGATGAAGACCTTGAAGGCAGAGGGGAAGGCCTCGTACTTCTTGCCCTTGCAGTGTGTCTGGACAGCCTGCTTGAACTCCTCAACACTCACTTCGCCGTCCTGGGGGAGAGAGGTCGTATTAGGTATAAGGTATAAGGGTGGTTTGTGCTATGGGAGTGTAATGGCGGTGTTATGTTGGTGTTTTGGGTGTGGAATGTAGAATTGGTGTCTTCGTGTTCAGTGATATTTCATACCTTGAAAAGATGTACAGTGAATGGCCTGTGGGAAGTCCCTTGGCAATGGCAGACAAAAAATAGGCGTTAATGTATCCTGAAAATTGTGTTTTATTCTTTACATAAGTCCAATCACTTCCAGAAATAGACATAGATCACATTACAACATATAACACCTAGTTATTTATAATGAATTTCCTTTTTTTCACGAAATGTGTCAGACGAAGGACTGCTATCTCGTTTTCTTCCTGAGTTCCGTTTTCTTTATGGATAGTATAGTATTGTCAAGTTTATATTTTTTATAGGAGGAGATTCATCTTCTGCCTTTGCCAGCCTGTTGACATCAGCGCTGTTAATTGACTGCTGTATCCAGATGTTTGTATTTTTTTTTGTGTTATGTTTGTTTTCTCCCCATCATTATCATTTTTTCTGTTTCCCTTCTTCACTCCCTCCTCAATCATATATGACAATCAGCTTCATCATCTCTATTACCACCGACTGTATCATCATCTTCCCCTCGGTCTCTCCTATACTTCTTCATCCCTAAAACCTCTTCCTCTACGTCCACAACCTCTATTTTTCCACCTCCTCCCCACCTTCTTCCTATCTCCCCCCCCCCCCCTTCTTGTACTTCCACAACCCAATCCTATCCATCTTCCTTTCGTCTATCTACTGTCTTCCCTTATCAAAACCCTGTCCACATTCTTGCCTTTCCCTTTTAAAAACACATTCCTCGACCTACTTTCTTCCCCATCTTCATCGACACCCACCTTCTCCCCATCTTCATTGACACCCTCAACCCACTTCCTTCCTCCCCCCCCCCCCCTTTAGTATTACATCCCCCAACCTCCCTCCCCCCCCGCCCCCCCTCCCCCCCCCCCTCCCGCCCCCACGCATCAAACCCACCTTATTGAAGTCAGCCAACTCGGCGATTTCGTTCCACAGGTTAGTCATGATCTTCTGGTTGGAAGCGAAGGTGTCGGGGGCGAACTCGCCGTGGCCTTCGATGAGGGTGACGCGGACGGCGAGGCAATCGAAGTCGTTCTTGTCCAGGAAGCCGTTGTTGTCGATGTCTGAGGGAGGGAAGAGAGAAGGGTGAGTTAAAATGGTGTTTGAGGAGGGAGGGAGGGAAGGAAGGAGGGAAGGAGGGAGGGAGAGGGAGAGAGAGAGAGAGAGAGAGAGAGAGAGAGAGAGAGAGAGAGAGAGAGAGAGAGAGAGAGAGAGAGAGAGAGAAGGATAGAGAGAGAGAGAGAGAGAGAGAGAGAGAGAGAGAGAGAGAGAGAGAGAGAGGGGGGGGAGAAAGGATAGAGAGAGAGAGGGAGAAAGGATAGAGAGAGAGAGACAGAGAGAGAGAGAGAGACAGAGAGACAGAGAGAGACAGAGAGACAGAAACAGAGACAGACAGAGTGACATATAACTAGGAAGAGAGTAAAAGCATAGGAAGTACACAAATAACGTAGAAGTGAATAAGTACTTTCTTCTATGGAGGATCACCGAGAGGCAGAGTTAGACTATTGAATGAATATTGAGAATGATAAATGCACAACTCACATTCACCTCATAGCTCGTGAGGTGAATAAATAGGAATAAATAAATAAGTCTATAATAAATCAGTGACAGACTTTTTTTTATATATATATCTTACAGAGCAAATTGCAGATATCTAACTGAGGATAAGTAACTTTTAAAAATAGTTTAATACATCAAAATAAACAAATTGACGTATGATGAATTAGTGACAATAAGAAGTGATTAAATAGATCAGTAAATATCTTAGAAGACGGAAATCGATGGATTGTAAATATAGTATTTAAAATGACGAGAACGTATAATAAGGAGAGTAATAAGTGTACATATAAATAAACTAGTGAATAAGGAATAGGCCACGTGAATAAACTATAAACAGTAAATAAAGATGAATGGCTAATAAATTCATACGGCCAGACAGGCACCAGTTAATTTCTCGATAAATGTTTCCAAGTTAAAGAGTCAAATAGTTTACAGACGAGAACTTAGAATAAGCTGTTATATTTGCACAGATAAATTCAAGAAGAAATCTCTAAAAATGATCATGAATTAAACAAGTGTGTGTGTGTTTTGCATATCCTGCATTGTAAATCAGTAAACAGAGGAGAAGACGAAAATGCGGACGGAATAATGGAAAAAACAATAAGAAATATAGAGAGAATAATATTAAAACAGACCAAAATGTAGATAGAATAATGGGAAAAACACGAGAACGCAGACAAAATAAGGAATAAACAGAAGAATAGATAAAATATGTAGACAGAATAATGAAAAAAAAAACACATACACAGAAGAAAATACAGAAGAAAACAGAATAAACATGGCTAACCAAATAAACAGTCAGGAATGCAGACAGAAAAAGAAATTGGATAAATAGATAAACACCGAAAACAACTGATGCCAATTTTCTTCCTCAGACGATACAAAAATAAAAGAAGCAACATCTGTACATAATAAACGAGGAAACAAAAGACGCTCGTGATGCGTTCCCGGAAGACTTTAGCGAAGACGATCGGGTGAAGAGGAGCAGGAAATAAAAAGAAGAAGAAGAAGAAGAAGAAGAAGAAGAAGAAAGGGTCGGGTGAAAAGGAGGAAAGAAATAAAAAATAAATCACACAAAAAGGAAGAGAAAAAAAAACACAAACGGACTGGCTTAGCGAAGGCGATCGGGTGAAGAGGAGCAGGAAATAAAAAAGAAGAAGAAAAGGGTAGGGTGAAAAGGAGAGAAGAAATGAAAATAAAACACACAAAGAGAAGAATAATCAGACGAAAAGGAAGAAAAACAAAAAGAGAAGAAAATTAAGAGAATAAAAGGAAGAAAACACAAAACTAACGAGAATCGGGAGAAGAAAAGAAAGAAAAGGCACACAAAAAGGAGAGAGAAAAAGAAGAAAAGACACACAGAAAGAAGGAAAATCACGAGAATAGAAGGAAGAGAAGATAAAAAGGGAAGAAAAGACACGCAAAAAGAAAGAAAATCAGCAGCAGAGAAGGAAAAGAGGAGAAAAAAACAGAGAAAGGGAGCATCGAGATCGACCTTGGCAAGACTCCGCTATTCGCTCGGCTCGACTACCTGATCGGCGGAATTTTTTTCTCCTTTTCCTTTTCGCTTTTATTCTTGTTATGTTTTGTTGTTGTTGTTGTTGTTTTTTATCTCTTTTTCTTTCTTTTTTTGAAGGGGGGGGGGTTCTTTCTGCTTTCTGTATCTTTTTTTTATTTTTTGTTCTCTTTCACTTTCGCTTTCTCTTTCTCTAAGTCTTTATTTCTCTTTATCTATCTCTCCCTCTCTCTCTTTCTCTCGCTCTCTCTCTCTCTCTCTCTCTCTCTCTCTCTCTCTCTCTCTCTCTCTCTCTCTCTCTCTCTCTCTCTCTCTCTCTCTCGCTCTCTCTCTCTCGCTCTCTCTCTCTCGCTCTCTCTCTCTCTCTCTCTCTCTCTCTCTCTCTCTCTCTCTCTCTCTCTCTCTCTCTCTCTCTCTCTCTCTCTCTCTCTCTCTCTCTCTCTTTTTCTCTTATTCTCCTCTCGCTCTTGTCCTCTCTCTCATTCGCTTTCCTCTCTTCCTCGTTCTGATTCTCATCCTCTCTATCTCCTCTCGTTCCCAGTTCTCCATTCTTCGTTTATTCCCTTCCCTCTCTATCTCCTCTCATTCCCAGTTCTCCATTCTTCGTTTATTACTTTTCCTCTCTATCTCCTCTCGTTCCCAGTTCTCCATTCTTCGTTTATTCCCTTCCCTCTCTATCTCCTCT
>NC_061851.1:29906294-29916294 GCF_019202785.1 Penaeus chinensis | reverse complement strand
GTGTGTGTGTGTGTGTGTGTGTATGTATATGTGTATATATCTAAATATATATATATATATATATATATATATATATATATATATATATGTGGGGGGGTATGTGTTTGTGTATGTATATATATACATATATATACATATATATATATATGTTTATGCATGTGCATGTATAAATAGATAGACAGATAGACACTTGCAGAGGTAGCGTGCATCCCCCAAGGAGCCTCTTACCCCCCCTTACTCCTCACCCCCCCTTACTCTTCCTACTGCCCCCCCCCCCCCTAAAACACACCTTGTGTCTCAGGTCTAAAATAGGATGGAGCGAACTTCCTTTACGCCTTGGAAGGGGGGGGGGGGGTAGGAATGCGGTCAGAGAGGAGAGGGAAAGAAAGGAAGAGTGAGAGAGAAGAAAAGAGAGAAAGAGAGAGAGAGAGGGGGGGGAGAGAGAGAAAGAGAGAGAGAGAGAGAGAGAGAGAGAGAGAGAGAGAGAGAGAGGAGAGAGAGGGAGAGAGAGAGAGAGAGAGAGAGAGAGAGAGAGAGAGAGAGAGAGAGAGAGAGAGAGAGAGAGAGAGAGAGAGAGGGAGAGAAGAGAGAGAGAGAGAGAGAGAAGAGAGAGAGAAAGAGAGAGAGAGAGAGAGAGAGAGAGAGAGAGAGAGAGAGAGAGAGAGGTGGTGAAGAGAAAATAGTTAGACAGAGAGAGAGAAGAATAAGAAGAAAAGAGAGTTATGAAAGGATTAAAGAATATGGAAATTAAGAACGGGGGAATGGAGGTAGGAGAAAGAGAGGGACAAGTATGTAGGAAGGACAAGAGGAAATGGAAAAGAGGGAAGGGGAGAGAGAGAGGTAGAAAGAAAAGAGTGAGGGAGATATATATAAATATAAATATATATATATATATATATATATATATATATATATAGACACATATATATAGACACACATATATATATTTACATATATCATATATATATATATATATATATATATATATATATATATATATATATACATATACACACATATATATACATATATATATATATATATATGTATAAATATATTCATACACACACAAATATATGTGCATATGTGTGTGTGTGTGTATATACATATATATATATATATATATATATATATATATATATATATATATACATATATATACATATATATATATACAGAGAGAGAGAGAGAGAGAGAGAGAGAGAGAGCGAAAGAGAGAGAGAGAGAGGGAGAGAGAGAAAGAGAGAAAGAGAAAGAGAGAGAGAGAGAGAAGGAGAGGGAAAAGAAAAGCTCTTGGCAACCGCATAGCATGCAAGAGCCTCCTTCACCCCTTCCCCCTCTCTCTCTACCTTACCCTTCCCTCTTCCCCCTTCCCCTTCCCTTCCCTTCCCTTCCCTTCCCCCTCCTAACCCACACCTAACCATCCTACCCCTTCCTTCCCCCACCATCCCCCCCCCACCCCCCACCACGCACACGCACACACGATTCTCTCTCGCGGGGAATTCTATACCGAAGACGCTCACCAAAATAAACCCCCCCATCTCTTGCGCGGATTCGTTGTCTGCGTTGCTCGGCTGGGGGGCGAGTGGGGGGGGAGTGAGGATGAGTGGATAGAGGGGGGATGGGGGGAAGCGGTGGAGGGGGGGTATGGGGGGAGGGGGATATAGGGGGAGGGGGTATGGGGGAGGGGGATGAGGCGGAGGGAGGGCATAAGAGTGGAAGTGGAGGGAGGGACCAATGGAGGGGGTGGGGGAGGGAGGGAGCAGTAGAGGGGGAGGGGAGGGAGTAGGGAAGGGAGGGACCAGTGGAAGGGGATGGGGAGAGGGAAGGAGCAGGGAGAGGGGGAGGGGGATGGGCAGTGGAGGGAGAAAGGTAGAGAGGGTGGAGGGCATGGGCAGGGGAGGGGGGAGCCAGGTGGAGGGAGGGAACAGGCTAGAGGGGGCAAGACGGAAGAGGGGCATGGGGAGTGGGGGGAGGGGAGAGGAGAAGGGGGAGGGGTAGAAGGGGTGAGAGAAATATAGGAGAAAAGGGAGATGAAGAGATGCTACGAAGTAAGCAGGAACAGAGGAGAAGGAGAGAGAAAGGGAAGGAGAGGAGTGGAGAGAGAACCCAAATGGGGGGGAGGGGGGTAAGAGAAAAGTAGGAGAGAAAAGGAGGTAACGGGGTGTGGGCAGAGGACTGAGGGGGTCGAGGGGGTAGGCAGGGGAGGAGAGCGGGGGGTAAGGGGAGGGGTACAAGTGGAGAGTCGAGGGGAGGGGCATTATAGACGGGGGGGGAAAGGGGGGTAGTGAAGTGGAGGGGAGGGTATTATCGGAGGCAGGGTGTGTGTGAGGGGACAGTGAGGGGAGAGGGGAGAGGGGAGAGTAGGGAGAGGGGGATGAGAGGGGAGGGAGGGGTGAGAGGGGAGAGGGGAGAGTAGGATGAGAACGCATGGTATGTATGTCAACTGTTTTGTTTTTGTTACCGAGTTTTGTTCTTCCCCTTCGTTAGTAAAAAGGGCATGGGGGGGGGGTGGGTGGGGGATCGACCACCATAAAACAAATAAATCTTATCAAAAAGGTGAATACATAATAATAAGAACAACAACAACAACAATAACGTTAATGATAATGATAATAGCCATGAATATAGTAATAATACTGATAGTAATGATAATAACATTGATAATTATGATATAATTGATAACAATATATATCAGCATCATAATTTTATTCATTATCATACATAAAGAAAAATTCTGAGAAAAGAAATAAAAAATATTCAGAATAGAAAAAAAGGACATTAAAACACCAAAAGCTAATAAAAAAAATCAATTAAAAAAAAAAAAAATTTACTACGAATCCTAACAAACAAAAACAACTGCAGCTGAAGAGGGGAACAAAAAATCCCTGAATCAAGACGCTAAGAATACAAGATTAAAGAGCAAAGTCACTCTCTTATTTTCCTCAACATCAAGAAACTCTCAAAGCACAGGACGCGAAGGGGATATTTCACACGATTAAAGCGATTATTTTTTTTCTTTCTCTCTCTCTCTCTCTCTCTCTCTGTCTCTCTCTCTCTCTCTCTCTCTCTCTCTCTCTCTCTCTCTTCTCTCTTCTCTCTCTCTCTCTGTCTCACTCTCTCTCTCGCTATCGCTCTCTCTCTCTCTCTCTCTCTCTCTCTCTCTCTCTCTCTCTCTCTCTCTCTCTCTCTCTCTCTCTCTCTCTCTCTCGTCTCTCTCTCTCTCTCTCTTCTCTCTCTCTCTCTCTCTCTCTCTCTCTCTCTCTCTCTCTCTCTCTCTCTCTCTCTCTCTCTCTCTCTCTCTCTCTCTCCCTCTCTCTCTCTCTCTCTCTCTCTCTCTCTCTCTCTCTCTCTCTCCTCTCTCTCTCTCTCTCTCTCTCTCTCTCTCTCTCTCTCTCTCTCTCTCTCTCTCTCTCTCTCTCTCTCTCTCTCTCTCTCTCTCTCTCTCTCTCTCTCTCTCTCTCTCTCTCTCTCTCTCTCTCTCTCTCTCTCTCTCTCTCTCTCTCTCTCTCTCTCTCTCTCTCTCTCTCTCTCTCTCTCTCTCTCTCTCTCTCTCTCTCTCTCTCTCTCTCTCTCTCTCTCTCTCTCTCTCTCTCTCTCTTCTCTCTCTCTGTCCTCACTCCTCTCTCTCTCTATCGCTCTCTCTCTCTCTCCTCTCTCTCTCTCTCTCTCTCTGTCTCTCTCTCTCTCTCTCTCACTCTCTCTCGCTCTCCTCATCGTATCTCTCTTCTCTCTCTCTCTCTCTCTCTCTCCTCTCTCTTCGCTCTCTCTCTCTCTCTCTCTTCTCTCTCTCTCTCTCTCTCTCTCCTCTCTCTCTCTCCTCTCCCCCTCTCTCTCTCTCTCTTTTTCTCTCTCTCTCTCCTCTCTTTTCTTTTTCTCTATTTCACTTTTACTTTCTGTGGTTCTTCCTTTGGGTTTTTGTTCCCTTCTTTTATCCTTTGTCCTGTTCACTTCTATTTCCGCCTGTATCTGTCCATTTGCTTTGTCTCTCTCTGTCTATTTTTTTTATCCCCTCTTTCTGTCTCTGTCTCTGTCCTGTCTTTTGCCTTTTCTTTTTTCTGTCTTCCCCCCCCTCCCTCTCTCCCCCCTCTCTCTCTCTCCCCCCCCTCCCCTTCCTCTCTTCTCCTTTTCTCTCCCCTCCTCTCTTTTTCTCTCTCTCTCTCTCCCCTTTTCTCTCCCCTTCTCTCTCTCTCTCTCTTTCTCTCTCCTCTTCTTTCTCTCTTCTCCTCCTTTCTCTCTCTCTCTCTCTCCTCTCTCTCTCTCTCTCTCTTTTTTCTCTCTTCTCTTTTCTTTCTCTATTTCCTTTTTACTTTCTGTGGTCTTCCTTTGTTTGTGTTCCCTTTTTAAAAATCCTGTGTCGGTTTTCTACTTCTATATCCGCCCGGTATCGTTCCATTTTCTTTGTCTCTCTCTTTTAAAATTTATTTATCACTCTTTCTGTTCGTCTCGTTCTCCCTTTTTCTTCTTCTGTCTCTCCCTCCCCCCCTTTTCCCCTCCCCCTCTCTCTCTCCCCCCTTCTCTCTCTCTCTTCCCCTCTCTCTCCCCTCCCTCTCTCTCTCCTACTCTCCCTCTCCTCTCTCTTTCTCTTCTCTCCTCTCTTTCTCCTTTCTCTCTCTTTCTCTCTCTCTCTCTCCTCTCCTCTCTTTCTCTCTCTCTCTCTTTTCTTTTCCTTTTCATTTTTACTTTCTGTGGTTCTCCTTGTTTGTGTTCCTTCTTTTAACCCTTTTGTGTCCGTGTTTCTACTTCTATACCGCCCGGTATCTGTTCCCTTGTTTGGGCTCTCTCTGTCTTTTTATTTATCCCCTTTTTCTGCTCTGTCTCTGTCCCCTGTCTTTTGCCCTTTCCCCCTCTTTTTCCCCGTCTCTCCCCCCCCCTTCCCTCTCTCCCCCTCTCTCTCTTCTCCCTCTCTCTCTCAGTCTCTCTCTCTCTCATCTCTCTCTTCTCTCTTCTCTCTCTCTCCCCTCTTCTTCTCTCTCTCTCTTCTCCTCTTCTCTCTCTCTTTCTCTCTCTCTCTCTCTTTCCTCTCTTTTCTCTCTCTTTCTCTCCTCTCTCGTCCTCTCTCTTTCTCTCTCTCTCTCTTTTCTTTTCTCTATTTCACTTTTACTTTCTGTGGTTCTTCCTTTGTTTGTGTTCCCTTCTTTTATCCTTGTGTCCGTGTTTCTACTTCTATACCCGCCCTGGTATCTGTTCCACTTGCTTTGTCTCTCTCTGTCTATTTATTTATCACTCTTTCTGTCTCTGTCTCTGTCTCTGCCTTTCTCTCTTTCTGTCTCTCCCTCCCTCCCTCCCTCCCCCTCTCTCTCTCTCCCCTCTCTCTCTCTCTCTCTCTCTCTCTCTCTCTCTCTCTCTCTCTCTCTCTCTCTCTCTCTCTCTCTCTCTCTCTCTTCTCTCTCTTTGTGCTGACCTTGACTTCGGAAACAAAAATGTGTGCAGGATTTAGAACAAAAGCATTTTCTAAAATAGATTGAGATGTTTCTTTGTTTTCAAATAGCTTCCGGCGTCATTTCTTTATATAGATTGCGTCTGAAATGTTTTTTAGCGTAGGAATTTTCCCTCTTTCTCTCTGTCTCGCTGTCTCTATCCATCTGCCTTAGTCTCTCTCTTTCTCCATCTCTCTGTCTGTCTCTCTCTCTCTCTTTGTGTCTCTCTACATATATATACTCTTTGTCTCTTTCTCTGTCACTCTCTCTGTTTCTGTCTCTCTCTCTCTCTCTCTCTCTCTCTATATATATATATATATATATATATATATATATATATTTATATAAATGTGTGTGTGTGTGTGTGTGTGTGTGTGTGTGTGTTTGTGTATGCACACATACACATACATACATACATACATATATATATACATATGTGTGTGTGTGTGTGTATGTATATATCCGCCGCCTCTATCTCATTAAATTTCACCAGTATTCGCATATGAAGTGACACGTAGACGGTAGCAATGGCCCTCCCTTCATTCATAACATGTTGTGTAATGCTACTCCGTGACTAATGAATGACAGATGAGAGTAATATTTAAGGAATCTTCACTTACGTTTATCTGGCTGTGTTTTTGTTATTATTTTTGTTACTATTTTCTTTCACTTTCAGTTGTGTATCATTGTATGTTTGTTTGTTTTTCTCTTTCTCTTTCTCTTGCTATATTTTGGATGATACTGAGAATTAGGTGATATGCAAATATATATTCGACAGAGGAAATAAACATATATTTATACTTGATGAAAATGCGTGTGTGTGTGTGTGTGTGTGTGTGTGTGTGTGTGTGTGTGTGTGTGTGTGTGTGTGTGTGTGTGTGTGTGTGTGTGTATATATGCGCGCGCGCGCGTGTGTGTGTGTGTGTGTGTGTGTGTGTGTGTGTGTGTGTGTGTGTGTGTGTGTGTGTATGTGTGTGTGTGTGTGTGTGTATGTGAGTGAGTATGTGTGTGTGTTTTATATATATATATATATATATATATATATATATATATATACATATATATACATATTGTGTGTACACACACACACGCACGCACACACACACACACACACACACACACACACACACACACATATGTGTATATATATACATATATATATATATATATATATATATATATATATATATATATATATATGTATATATATATATATATATATATATATATATATATAAAATGTGTGTGTATAAATATACATAAGTATAAGTGTACGTTTTTCAGTCTCACAGACGACATGCATGTCGGTGTAATCGGATATTGCTTGAACAATATAGACAAAAAGGGAGAGAGAAAATGCGATTCAAACCGCTGCTAGCAGTTTAGTCACCCCTTCGTTTTCGTTGCTGCCCCGTTTTCTATCTCTTGTTTTCAGCCGGCACTGTGTCTCTCCCTCGAGTTATTTCCACCGTTGGGTTCATTTTAAAAAGAAATGGAATTTATTGCAAAAGTTGAAAATGGGATCAAGCTGAGATATGCAAGCGAAAAACAGGCTGATACAACAAAATACAGGGTAATCTATTTTCGCTTATCTGCTGTGTTGGGTCTTGATATTCGTAAAGAAAGATCTGTTTTTAAAGCTTTTGATAAGATGAATGTCACCATTTTTTTTTTTTTTTTCCCCTGAACAGATGTTATAACGTGCTATGTTTAGAAATATTTAGAAAGATAATTTCATTGTTGTTGTTAATGGCATTATCAAACAACAAACTTCAGTAATTCTGCCCTCAATATAATGAATATTCTCGACCGGTAATTAACAATTTGCGTAAACTTCGTAACTCGCAATGAAAAGAAATAATTAGAAGATAAATAAATATTAAATCAATCAGAAAATGCAGCCTAAAAAACACGGTTACCGATGGATTTATTGACATTATTGTAATAACTGTTATATTAACCGCATATTCTATAATTTACCCAAGAGTGATTACTTTAAATACAACAGTTACTTTTGATTCTGTTACTATGGTTACTGTTACCATTCTTTATGTATCTGCTATAATTGATACTGTTATTAATTATCATTACCGTTATTATCAGCATCACCTTTGTTTATCTGTAATGAAATTTGATATGCTATTGTAGTACTATTTTTACTAAGTTATGCGCGATATATTTTGAAAACAGACGATTTCATTTCAAATACAAAAGAACAAGAGAAAAAGAAGAAATAGAAGAAGAAATAAAGAAAAAGAAAAGAAGAAGAAATAAAGAAAAAGAAAAGAAGAAGAAAAAAGAAGAAAAAAATAGAAAGAAAGAGCAGTAGACGAAGAAAGAAGAGGGAGAAGAAGAACAAGAAAGAAGAAGAAAAACAATTAAAAAACGAAATGAAGAAGAAGACAAAACAAAAGAACAACAACAACAGTATGAAAAGAAAGAAAGGAAAAAAATACACCAAATTTACCGACTGTTAACTTCACCAACGAAACTCTTATTTTTTTTTTTTCTTTTGTGCAAGAGAAAAGACGAAGAAAACGACTGCCTTACTCACCGTACATGTACCTGACGAGGTACTTGACGCGGTTATCCCAGGAGTAAGCCATTTTGCTGCAAGGGAAAGAGAAAAAGGTTTGAGAATAACAGTTAGGATGGTAATGATAATGATAGGCATATGATAATGATTATAGTAATGATAATCATACTAATGGTATGATGATAATTATAGTAATAATATTGTAATAATTATTATATTGATCATAATGATTATTATTAGAATGATAGTAGTAGTAATAATAATAGGATAATGGTAATAGTAACAGTGATAATGATAATTATCACAATAACAATAACAGTAATAGTAATAATGATGATGAAAATAACTATAATAACAAGTGATAATAATGATGATAATAATAATAATTATAGGAAGAAGAAGAAAAAAGAAAAATATTAATGATAATGATAATAATAATAATTATTATAACTGAGACAATAATGTTGACAATGATAATGATTATTACATTTATAATGATACCGTTCACCAAACTGATAATACTGTCATATCTCCTTGTGCATGATTTAAAAACCATGGCATTTTCTCCTCTCCTATTCTCTCCCTCCCTACCCCCTCCTACCCCCTTACCTCTCCCTCCCTACCCTCTTCTCTCCCTCCCTACCCTTATCTCTCCCTCCCTACCCTCTTCTCTCCCTCCCTACCCTTATCTCTCCCTCCCTACCCTCTTCTCTCCCTCCCTACCCCCTTCTCTCCCTCCCTACCCTCTCCTACCCCCTTCACCCTTACCTCTCCCACCCTACCCCTTTACCTCTCCCTCCCTACCCTCTTCTCTCCCTCCCTACCCCCTTCTCTCCCTCCCTACCCCCTTCTCTCCCTCCCTACCCCCTTCTCTCCCTCCCTACCCTCTCCTACCCCCTTCACCCTTACCTCTCCCTCCCTACCCCCTTACCTCTCCCTCCCTACCCTCTTCTCTCCCTCCCTACCCCCTTCTCTCCCTCCCTACCCTCTCCTACCCCCTTCACCCTTACCTCTCCCACCCTACCCCCTTACCTCTCCCTCCCTACCTCCTCCTCCTCCCTTCACCCTGATCTCCTGTGCCTGGATCACGAGCCGCTTCATCATACGAAGGTTACTCAGGCTGCAAGATCGGCGTCTTAAGAAAGCTATTATCTTCGGACACAAATGGCCCGCGACTGACAACTAAATGAGCTTGACTTGTTGCCAGTTTGTGATACATGTTTGTGCGTTTGGGGGGGGGGGTGTGGGTGGGGGAGGGGGGCAGGACGGAGAGAAGGAGAAAGGGAGGGAGATGGGGGTGATGGTCGGTGAAGAGGATGGAGGGTGTGGGAGTGGGTGGAGGGGGGGAGGGGGTTAGAGTAAGGATCGGGGGTTGGTGAATAGGATGGAGGGGGGGGGGGAGAGTGTGTGGATGTATGTAGATATACATGTATACACATTTACCTTCAATCCTAACCCCACACCCCTTTCTACTCTCTCTCTCCTATCCCTTACCACGTCCCTTATCCCTCTCCATCCATCCCCCTATCCTCTCCACCCTATCTCCAACCCTCTCCACTCTATCTCCAACACTCTCCCACTCTCCTTTTTATACAATGCATAACATACAACACAGATGTATATATCAACGAACAATTTTAAATGGACCTGTCTCCTGTTCTTGCGTGTCTCTAATCTCGACCCTCATTTAAAACTAACTTTTTTTTTTTTTCTCAGCACGTAAATCTGAAAAGAAAATGTCTTGCTCACGGCGAACAAGCACGCATGCGCACACACAGGAGCGCAAATGTGCTTCGAAATGACCCATAAAACAGAACTCCTGACACGTCGTGAGTGCTGTGACTCTGCTTGACACTTTCCTTAAGGTCAAAGGAACAGAGAGGGAGAGAGCGGAAGGCAGGCGGGAAAGTCAGTTAGACAGAGAGAGAGAGAGAGAGAGAGAGAGGGAGAGAGAGAGAGAGAGAGAGAGACAGACAGACAGACAAAGAGACAGACGACGACAGACAGACAGATTGAGAGAAAAAAGGGAGAGAGATGCAAGGGG
>NC_061851.1:29896294-29901294 GCF_019202785.1 Penaeus chinensis | reverse complement strand
AAAGATGTGTGTGTGTGTGTTTCTGTGTGCGTACGTGTACGTGTATACAAATAATTATACATACATGAGTATACCTATCTCTCTCTCTCTTTCTCTCTCTCAATCTCTCTCTGTATATATATATATGTGTGTGTGTGTGTGTGTGTGTGTGTGTGTATGTGTGTGTGTGTTTACATACACACACACACACACATATATATATATATACATATATATAATGATATGTACATATATATGATATATATACATATGTGCATATATATATATACATGTATATACATATATATGCATATATACATATATATGTACATATATATAATATATATATACATACACACACACACACACACACACACACACACACACACACACACACACATATATATATACATATATATATATATATATATATATATATATATATATATATATATATAAGCTTGCCCATGTATCCACATATTTAGGCTCTCGGCTGTCCACTAAGTGTTTGCGTGCAGCCCGAATAACAGCGCAGCCGCCCTCGCCCGGCCGCCCGTGACTGACCGAAGCTATCAGCAGCGTTGACGGGCGCCGCGCAAGTATTGATTAGTGTATTTACCGCAATCGCATTTGTTCATAATATGAGAATCGTTATCGTAATTAGTGATTCCATCATCTCCGCTGCCACATTTCCATCAACATTATTAACACACTCGTTACATCTTCCACATTAGGACTACATTAATAATGATAATTTGAGCATAAATCCAAGCAAGGAATTAGCATGAGACGGTGCATGCAGATCAATCCGGGAACAGGTTTACACGAACGCCAGTGGTTCTTTGGCATCTTGTCGAGGAGATAAGTGAGTTCAATTGCGTTACTGAAAGCCAGAAACGAAGAAGACTGTAAGCTGAAAGAAATGGGAGATAAAAGGATTGTTTGTGTGCGTTTACGTCTCGTGGAAGAGAAAAGAAAGGTAGAGAAAAAAAGAGAAAAAAAAGGGAGTGTTTGTTTCGTTCGTCTAATTATCTCATCCAGCGCCACCGAATCAGCTCCGTTTTCTTTACATTTTTTTATCAGCTGTTTATATTTTTTTTTATTTTTACTCTAACCGATCTCTCTATTTTCTTATTTTTTTTCTAGCCCTTCATATCATTATTGTTCCAACAAATATCAGATTATTATGATATTCAAATAATGATGAAGAACTGCGGCCAGTGATCAACAACTCTCAAATAAGAAGCTTCTATACATAAACTCCTTGGCTCATGATAATCACTGTTCTTACCCGTGCGATGAAGCGAAAAAAAAAAAAAACATAAATATATAAAAAAAAAACAAGAATGAAATTAAGAAAGATATGATCGACAAGCAAATCATCTTGTCTTATAGCGCAGCCGTAAAAAGAAAGCATATTTACGAAAAAAAAAAGGCATTGGGCTGCATAAAATAAGGAACGAGAAATGGCATGCGTATGTTAATGGCAGCCTTCAAACCATTTATACCCGAAAACTGCTTGATAATGACCACTATTCTGATCATAATGATGATGACACCAATGACGGGAATAATGATGTTGATAGGAAGGAGGAAATTGAGAACGTTCACAATATAAACATAGTGGGGAATTACCATTATGAAAATAACATGTGTGATAATATAATGTAACAAGAATAAGGCAAGAAAATATAAGAATAATAAAAAATAAAAATAAAAAACTTACATGGATAAAAACAAAATAAAAAAATATATATACAAAATGCATAAGAAGTCATCAACATAAACATTCCGCCTTAAGAGCAAAAGCAACGAAGAATAATGGTTATCACCTTTGGAACGTCCCAAAAGTCATCATTCACCATATCGTCTACCACTGAATGCATAAAAGCTCGTCAGGTTAACCGTTTACGAAAAGGTCGGAGAAAGCTGGGAGGGAGATAGGGAGGAGGAAGGGTGAGTGGGAGGGGGGGGAAAGGAGGGAGATGAGGAGGGGAAGACGAGATATTGAGGGGAAAGGGGGGAGGGGGGGACGGTAGGGGAAGGAGGGAGAGCAAGAGGGTGAAGGAGAGAGAGAGATTATTCAATCGCTTCCATACTTGCTTTTATCGCAATGAAATCTGTTCAGTGACAAAAAGGAGGAAAAGAGATGTAATATTAAAAAAAAAAAAAAAAAAAAAAAAGTTACAGCCCTACTTTACAGAAAAGGTCGAAAGCAAGTTAAAGCATAAAGTAGACAGAGCGAATCCAGTTTGTCGACTCTTTGCAACTCTTCAAGTGACAGCGACCAAACTACCTCGTCACCTGTTTTAAATTCCCTTGTTTTCTTCGCTTTGAATGTTTCTTTTTTTTCTTTTTCTGTACGTTGAATGCAAGTTAAAGACTTTGATGTAGTATTTGCTTCGTTTGCTCTTTGGAATCGCGTGGTTTTGGTGTCTGAATTCAGCCATTTTCGCGTTTAACGATCTTGACTTGGGCATCTGGCTGACTCCTGCATGACCGCGACAAAAGCACGGAAGAATTTTTACTTATTTAATCATCTATTGTTTTATGTTCGTGGCCTGATAGATAGTTAATCTATTGTGTTTAAATGATGATGCTGGTGTTAACTATCTTCATCATCCTAGTATTGATATATCAATAAATTATTATTAAAGTTTTGATAATAAATATCATTATGATCATTATAGTTATTATCTTTGGTATTGCAATTATTATTACATAAGTAACAGTACCGACATTTTTTGCAATTTATCAATAAATTTCAACATTATTAATAACATTATCAATAATTATTTTATTTTTTCAATCCATTGTTTATTTTAGGTTTTATCATTATCATTAATCTTTTCAAAACACAAATGATGATAACCAATTGTATAACCTTAATAATAGGAAAAGAATGTCAACGATATTGATGATGTAGAAATGACAGTTATGATATTAATGGTGATAATGGCAGTGATGATGATAACAATGGTACTGGTAATAATAGTAATGGTATCATGATGCTATATGTATGGTATTAATAATGATGATAATAATGTTGATAATAAATATAAGAATAATGATAACAATAATGATAACGATGACAGTAATAATGATGATGATGATAATAGCAATGATGATGATAATAGTAATGATGATAACAATGATGGTGATAATAATTACAGTAATAATAATAATAATAAGAAGAAGAATGATAATAATAATAATATAAAGAATATTAATGATAATAATAATAATAATAACAATAATAATAATAATAATAACAACAACAATAATAATGATTACATAATAATGAAGATTACAATAAAATAATACAACTTTTAGCACCAATACTCATGTGAAAAAAAGAAAAGAGAAAAACAAACCTTTAAGACATTTGGAGATAAATTTCCAAAAAAGAAAGAAAGAAAGGGGAAAAAGAGAGAAGAGAAAATTGAATATCACAAGAAAAAGGAAAGAAAAGAAAAGAAAAAAAAACAAAAGAACCAAAGAGAAACGAAAAAAAAACAACAGAAAAATACAACAAGCAAAAACGAAAAAAAAATATAAATAAAAATAACCCCTTCTCCCCACCCCCTCCCCCTCCCCCCTCCCTTCAGTATTCTCCCAACCCCACGTTTCCCACAAGAAAGGCTAAAGCGTATCAGCCAAGGCGACCTCCGAGCAACATCGGGTTCCCTCGTTCGAATCCTCGGAATGTCGCCCAGGGAAGACACTGATCAATGGAGTTTAAAGTGCAGCTTGGTAGCGACAAGTGCGGTCTCGGCAGGGTTGGCTGCGGATATTTCTTGCCCTAGCGTGCGTGTGTGTGTGTGTGTGTGTGTGTGTGTGTGTGTGTGTGTGTGTGTGTGTGTGTGTGTGTGTGTGTGTGTGTATTCATATATTTACATACATATTTCATATATATATATAAATATATATATATATATATATGTATCTGTATATACATACATGTGTATATGTATATATACAGACACACACACTTATATATATATATATGTGTGTGTGTGTGTGTGTGTGTGTGTGTGTGTGTGTGTGTGTGCGTGTGTACATATGTAGATTTATGCGTGCGGTTGACTGGGTACCTCACTGCTGCATTATAGTGACAATAAAATATGAACAAAAGGAAATAACTAATAAAAACATTAATAGAATGACTTCTATAAATAATGTTGATTGATTTGATGTATGTCTGGTTGTTTTTTGCAAGTGAAGGATGACTATATCGATGTGATTCAGCAAGAAGTGCACAATATATTTGACATGGAATGTTTTTAATGTGTTTTTTCTAACCCCCCAAAAATATATAAGAGGCCCCTCAAAGGAGGTAGCCCCCCCTCCACCCCCAGTCTCTTGAAGGTTAGCTACGCTCCTACATATGTGTATATAAACATGTATGTGTAAAAATGTATACATACGCAATTATGCACACACACACAGACGTGTATGTGTAGTATGTATATATATATGTATCTTTATATATTCATGTGTGTGTGTGTGTGTGTGTGTGTTGCGTTGTGTTGTGTTGTGTTGTGTTGTGTGTGTTGTGTTGTATGTGTGTGCGTGTGTGTGTTTATGTGTGTGTGAGCACTCTTTCGATATATTCCATCTACAGAAAGCTTCGCATATTATTCAGTTAGATTCCACGTGCATGGATACTAACTTCTAAATTCACTGAATCAGAGGATTCTCAAACAAAAATCACAAACTCCAGTGACCAGACCTACACCGCACGTCAACGGGCATATGACACACTTTCGATTATTCCTAACTAATCAAGATCCTGCGCTTTTCGTTCCTCGAATGACGTTAAACTTTTTAAAATCGAGAAGCGCCAACAGCAGAATCTCTTCAAAAGGTTCCGAAACTTCATGACAGCGCGGGTCACTCCTCCGCCGAACTCAGGTCAAGTACCGAAATCCGCGAGAACGACCAACCGAGATTAGCCGTGGACATTAACTGCTATTCGAACTGCAATGGACTAACTTCTGGTTTTTGCTTTCCGTTTCTTT
>NC_061851.1:29856294-29858794 GCF_019202785.1 Penaeus chinensis | reverse complement strand
ACATCTTATGGCATCTAATGAAAGAGATAATGAATAAAGAATTAATTCCGGAGAAATGGAGACAGAGTATGCTCTTACCATTATTCAGAGAGAAGGGAGATGTCCAGAGCTGCAGAAATTAAAGGGGGATAAAGTTGATGTGCCACCCACTAAAACTATTAAAAGGGATAATTGACGGTAGACTAAGAGAAGTATGTATAGGAGGGCAACAACTAGGTTTCATGAAAAGAGTGGGTACTATTGACGGCATATTCACGTTAAGACAAACCATGGAAAAGTGCAGTGAGAAACAAAAGGTACTACATATGGCATTCATAAACTTGGAAAATGCCTGTGATAGAGTGACAGGAGAATAGGTGTGGAGATCTATGTAAGTATGTTAGGGATAATCGAGGAATCGTATTGGAATGCTACAACCAGGGGTGGGAGTACAGTTGGAACTACGGATACCTTCCAGGTCAAAGTCGGACTCCATCAAGACTAGGCATTGAGCCCATTCCTATTTAATAGATTGTTTGATGTGCTAACATAAGCAGTTAGAGAAAACCCACCATGGTGTGTCCTCTATGCGGATGATGTTTCAGTGGCAACGAATAAGCGAGCTCTACAAACCAAGCTCGAGAGATAGAGACAGGCTTTAGAGAGCACAGGTACGAAGATAAGCAGAAGTAAAACGGAATATATGACAACAGATGGAGAAGGAGATCAACAAGACACAATACAGTTAGATGGAGTGAACATAACGAGAGTGAAAAGTTTGAAATATCTGGAAGCAATGACAGAACCACCAAGAGAATCGGATAAAGAAATAAATCACCATATTCAGTGTGGATGGAACCAGTGGAGGGAGGTGACGGGTATGATATATGACAGAAGAGAGCCAATACAACTGAAAGAAAATGTCTACAGAAAAGTAGTAAGGCCAGCAATGATGTAGGGGTTGGAAGCAGTTGCACTCAGGCAAGTAGAAGAGATAAAAACTAGATGTTACAGAAATGAAGATGATAAGATGGGTGTCTGGAGTGACACGGTTGGACATAATTAGGAACGACTTCTTGTAGATTTCCCTTGCTTATATTTACCCATAAGTTCAAGTATTCTACGTTTGATCCAATATACCTAGCATTACATCTAGGACATTAGAAATATATACATTTGAACATAGCTCTGAAGGCAGAGGCATTCTTTTCTTTAAAAAAAAGAGGAAATATTATAGGAGTCAACAAGAACAATGTTGAAATTGATTTGTGGGAACGAATGTCTTAGTATCTCACGCAACTATTTACGAATGGTGAAGCTTACATATCCGAGATACGGTAGTTTTATGTACTTAGTTTCTTTGGGAGCAGTGTGGATTTTTGTGGCTGGGCATAGTTTGTTGTCTAAGAATGATATGAGAGTTTCGTAAAAAAAAAAAAATAATAATAATAATAAATAAATAAATAAATAGATAGATAAATAAAAAAAAAGAAAGAAAGAAAAAAACTAATAAAAATCAATTTAAATAAAAATAAAATAAAAACTTTACATGGATATTCTTTTTTAGATAATTAATTAAGAATTTAATTTCGTTGTTAAATTGGATCCAGTTGGAACATATTTTAAATGCTCTATTGATTAGAGTGGTGATACTGTTAATTAGTTTTATTTTTTATGGGTGAAAAACTTTAATAGCTCATTCCCAAACCAGTGAAAGCAGGTTTTCTGTAAACCGTAGTAGAAAGGCGTCTGTTTTCTTTGGGTACAAGTGTGTCAAGAGAGGGAACTTTGTTTTTGCTGTTTTGTTTCACACGTAAATTTAATGTTTGGATGTTGTTCATTCAGATATGACAGAAACTGTTCAATGAGTGATTGCTGTTTGAACAAAGAAACGTGTCATCAATATACCTTTTGTAGAATACTGGTTTGAAATTATATGGACGTTTTTTTTTTACCAATTATATTCGTGATTCGTGATAGCATTAGCATAACTTGGGCCAAGAAGTGAACCCATAGCCACGTCATCTATTTGAGTATATAGTTGGTTATCAAAAGTAAAAAACAAAATATCTTGTGGCAACATTTAAAAAGGAATTCAATAGTTTCCTAGTCAGACCAAATTGTGATAAGGATTCATCTGATTTGGTGTCCGAGATGATCTGTGTGATTTCTGAGGATCGTTCGTGAATAATGATTCAACGTCAAAGCTGGCTTTTACTGTTGAATCTTCAATACTAAATTGTTTGATATCATTCACGAAATCTAAAGTTTTAACAGCGGTGTACTCATTTGTGGTTAAGGGTTGGATGATTTGGACAAGAAATTTAGCAAGATTATGATTAGATGTATTAATTGAGAATACGATAGGCTTAAGGGGTATACCTGTCTTGTGAACTCTGGGGAGGCCGTACGAACACCCGGGTCGAGAGCCAGAACCAAAAATGGAATTATATGTGGCTTCGTTGATGGTTTCTTTTAGAAGTCGTAAGATTCTATATAATCTATCTTCAAGTCTGAGGAG
>NC_061851.1:29820052-29848694 GCF_019202785.1 Penaeus chinensis | reverse complement strand
CCATAATGGCCTGTGATGAAATGACGATAATTGATATTTGTTCAAGTGTTTCAACTGAACACTTTTCACAAACATCACTAAATGCAAGAATTGAAGTATCAACAACTGTGGCCAAAATGGACAACAAAGACAGCGAGTTAGCTAAGACTGATCCATGTCTTGTTTTGCCTGAGTATTCTGAAAATTTCTCTGTATATGAGATTATACAGAATGGTGACCAGAAACAGTAAAAGCCAGCAACTAAGCTTGGCAGAGTTGTGTTAGTTCCTCCATGACTGGGCTTCTTGACGGCAGTTTTTCAAACAAATTTTGCAAGAACCCTCCCTGGCCACGATGAACGGGACCCGCAGCCTTTGCAACAGTGTAAAGTAAGAACAAAGTAAGGTGGCGCGCAACAAGACAGTAGTATTAGCGTCCTCGCATGTATAAAGGGAAACCAATGTAAAAATATCTAATAAACGCCGTATCAGGTATTGTTGTGTAATAATGAATAGCAGTGAGAGTAGGACATTACAGATCGATGTAGCAAGTGAATTTTTGGTTTATTAGATGGGAGCTAAACTTTTCCACAATATATTTTACAATGATATTCGACAATTAAAGAGAAGCAAGACCGGAATGTACACCTCAACAACCTCTGTCCAGGCTGCTGTCTTCTCGCTTGGGCGAACGTAGTGCAGCCACGGCTTTCTCTTTTCGCACGGAATAAACATCCGACCTCGAAGGACCCGCCGAATAAAAGGACACGTCGGTTGCTGAGCGGGTCAAACAAGTCAGATAAACTTGTCTTCTAAGTCCCTCGTAAGTCGATGGCTCTCTTCTGGACTTTCGAGGCTCACGTGGCAAACGCCACGTGCTTATATTACACGGCATACCCCCGAGAACCCCCGTTTTCCCCTCCCCGGGTTTTTAGGGAAAACTTTGCCCTTTTTTATTCGGGGGGTTTTTCCCTTCGAGGTGGGGGATTTTTTTTTTTTCCCGTTCCAAAAAAAAGAAAAAAAGGGCCGGGCGGCATTTACTTTTTCCCGGCCCGGGGGAAAAGGGGCCCAAGCGGGGCCGGGGCCCCGGGGGGTTTTTGAGGTTTTTTTTCCCAAAATTTGGGGGTTTCTTGCTTCTTTTAAAATTTTTTCGATTTTCCATTGTAAAAAATTTTGGGGGGAAACGTTTTTAAGCTCCATCAAAAATTTAAAAATTTTTCATTTTTGGCAAAACTTTTTCCGTTTTCTTTTTTTGCCCCTTATTTTCATTTTTGTTTTTCCTTTTTTTAAAACAATTTTTACTGCTCCCGGGCGTTTTTTAGTTTTATTTATTTAAAAATTGGGTTTTTCCTTTTTTACATGGGGGGACGCAATATTTTACGTCTTTTTTGCGGGGGGCCCCACCTTCTTTGTTTTTACTTTTTTACCACGGGTTTGCCCCTTTTTGGTCCCCCGGGTCCCCATTTCGGGGCCCGGGAGGTTTTTGCAAATTTTTTTTTGGGGAAAAACCCCCTTTTCAAAAACCCCCCAAGGCAGGGGGGGGACAAACCCAAAACCACGGGCCAAGTTTTATTTGGGGCCGGGGGCTTTTACGGGTTACTGTCCCTTTTTCTGTTTTAAATTTTTCAAAAACCCAAGGGGGGAAAAATTTTTCAAAAATTAATTTCAGCAAAAAAAAAGGGGCCAGGGGAAATGGGGTCTTAGTTAAATTTTTCGCTGTTTTTTTGGTTGCCCAGGGGGGGGCCCCCCCGGGTTTTTTTTGTTTTAATTTTCTTTTCTTGCATTTCGTAAAAAATTTTGTTAAAAATTTTAAAAAAATTTTTGGGAAACAAATATCCCAATTTTCGTCTTTTTTTTTTTTCCCACACCCCCTTTTATGCCCCCTTGGGCATTTTTTCGGTTTTTCCTTTTTCAAAAAATTTGGGGCAACTTTCCCGGGGAAGGGGCCGGGGGGTTTTTTAGTACCCTGTGTTTTCTTTTTCGTTGGTTTCAAACGGGGGGGGAGTGGGGGGGGGAACCAAAATCCCAAAAAAGGGGGGGAAAAACCTGGGGCCCGGAAGTTTTTCCTAACCCAAAGGGGGGAAATTTTCAAAATTATTGGGGAACCCACGGGGACTTCCCCCAATTTTTTCCCTTTAATGTTAAAAAACAATTGCCCCCGGCCAACAAAAAAAAAGGGCCCGGGGGGCCTTTTAAGGGGCCAAAAGGGAAAAAAGTAAAGTATCCAAAAAAAAAAATTTTAGATAAAACCCCAAAATATTGGATGGTTTTTTTGGCATTTTTTTAACCACGAGAAAAAAAAACGCTTTGGGGTTGGGGAAGGGAAAAAGGGAAAAGCAGTTGGGGGGGAAAAAACCCTTTTTTCCGGACGTTTTTATTTCCCATAGTAAAAAGGCAAAAAAATTTGACTGGGCCCATTGGTTTTAAATTTTTCCAGGGGCCCAAAAAAAGGGTTTTCGGGTTTTGTCCCCAAAATTTTTTTACCCCCCAAAAAGGGGAAACCCAAAATTTTCCCATTTTTTTCCTTTAATTTTTCCATCCACCAGTTGAATTTTAAATAATCGGACTTTTGAACCAAAAAATATTTCTTGGTTTTTTTTTTTTGGGAAAACGGGGAATCATTTAGGGAAATTTTTTAATTTGGGCTTTAAAACCAAAAAAATTAAAGGGAAAAAAATTTTATTTAGTAAGGGGAAAAAATGAAAATTTTTTCAACCCAAAAATTTTTTTTTTAAAATTTGGTTTTTACATTTCAAGGAAAAGGGGGGGTTTTTTTTTTTTTAAACCCAAAATTTTTCAGGGAAAAAAAGCATTTTTTTTACCCCCAAATTTTTTCCTATACACGATCCCCCCCAAATTGATGGTTGGGTTTGCCTTTTGGGGGTTTTCGGGGCTTTTTGGTAAAAAAGTGCACTCTAAAAAACCCCATAATGAAGGGGCCAACTATAGCTTTTTAGTCACTTTTAATTTTGGTTTTCATTTTTAAAAAGTTCATTTTGTCTAGTTTTAATTTTGCAAAAAAATTTTATTCCTATTTGGGGGGTTTCCCAAACGCAAATTTAAAAAGGTTTTTGGGAGGGGGGGTTTTTAGCCTTTTTTCCAAATTTTCAATTCAGAATAAAGTGCGGGGGGGGGGTTTTCCCCAACATCTTTTCCGTTACTTTAAAGGGGGAATCTTCCCATTTTTTGAAAATTGGTTTTATTTACCCCCTTTCCCCCTTGGATATAAAAAAGTTTTTTTACTGTAGGGCCCTTGTTTTTATAAGAGTGGGGGAGTGAGTGGGGCAAAAAAAGGGTAAATTTTTGAATTTTTGCAGGGGTGAGATGTGGGGGAAGTATATGTGGGGGGGGGGGAAAACCCATTTTTGGGGAACTTGGGGTTTTTAAGGGTAGGGAGTAAAGGCCATATTTTGGGGGGATTTTTTGGGTGTTTTTTGCGTTGTGCGGGTCTGTGGTGTGTTGTGTTTTGTTGTTTTTTGGGGGTTTTGGGGTTGTGGTGTGGGTGTGTTTTGTGTGTGTGTTTGTGTGTTTTGTTGTGGGGTGTGGTGTGTGTTGCGGGGGGCCCCCTGCTTTTGGTGTTTTTTGGTTTTTGGGGGACAAAACACTTGGGGGTTTTAAAAAAGCCACGGGGGTTTTTGTTTTTGTTTTTTTGTGTAAGAAAAAAAAATTTTTTCCAAAAGTGTTTTTACGGGAAAAAGTGGGGGGGGGGAAATATGAGAAGAGAGAGGTAGGATACAACATATTTAGGCACTAAATTCACCCTATATCAACCTGGCTTCCTCTAAACCTGTCAGCTGGCTCTGGCCAGTTCTCAGAGATAGCTTTTTATATAATCATACCTGCTTTAGAATCACTGGAGACTTGAATTATATATATACAGATATACATGTGATAGATATATTATTCCAAGTTTATAATAACTATTAATATGTAAGGTTTTTATTGAAAAATAAAAAAGTATATACGTATACATGTTATGAATGATTTATCCTTTTATAAAATTTTATGTTATGTGTGTGTGTGTGTACATATATATATATATATATATATATATATATATATATGCATATATATATGCATATATATATATGCATATATACATACATACATACATATATATATGCATATATACATACATACATACATATATATATATATATATATGCATAAATATGCATATATATATATATATGTGTGCGTGTGCGTGTGCCAGTGCGAGTGCGAGTGCGTGTGCGTGTGTGCGTGTGCGTGTGCGTGTGCGTGTGCGTGTGTGTGTGTGTGTGTGTGTGTGTGTGTGTGTGTGTGTGTGTGTGCGTGCGTGTGTGTGTGTGCATATATATATATATATATATATATACATATATATATATATTATATATTATATGTATATATATATTATATGTATATATAATTTATATATATATATATATTATATGGATATGTATATATTATATATATATATTTTATATATATGTTATATATATAACATATATATAATATATATAATATATATATATATCCATATAATATATATATAATATATATATACATATAATATATATATACATATAATATATAATATATATATATATATATATATATATAATATTATATATATAAATGTTTTATATATATATAAATTTTATATATATATATTATATATATATATTTTATATATATATATTTTATATATATATATATTTTATATATATATATTTTATATGTATTTATATATATATATATATGCCTGCGCTCTGACTGCTTGCTCGAGCCCGAGAAAACGACAAATGTTAGCGCGCCGAACTGCGGTTGATTAGGAAGGGCATCCAATCAGGCAAGGTAGCACTAACATATAATCTCTCAATAGTGAATTGAGAAAGGCCTATGTCCTGCAGTGGAAAGAATGGCTGTTAAAACATATATAAAAAAGATATATGTATTTGTGTATATATAAATGCATATATATATATATATATATGCATATATATACACACATATATATATATATATATGTGTGTGTATATATACACATACATATATATATATGCATATATATATACATACATACATATATATATATATGTATGTATGTATGTATGTATATATATATATATATATATGCATATATATATTTGTATGTGTATATATATGCATATATATATATATATGCATATATATATGCATATATATATATATATATATATATACATACAAACATGATGTGCATGCGTGTGTGTGTATATATATTTATGTATATATATATATATATATATATATATTTATATATTTATATATACATACATAATATACAATCAAGTGGCATGTGATCTGGCATATCTAGACTAGTTTGGAAGTGTCCAGCCTGCTTTCCACCAGCCACATTTGGCAACTCAGGCCGAGATCCGACCACTAAGACTCAGAGGACCAGAGTCGCGATTAACCGGCATCCCACAGTAAATGATATTGACTTCCTGAATCTGTTTACCAGTTTGGATCACGTAGCTGGCATAACTTTAGATAACTTAGTTGAATTAGTATTTGAGAATTGTTTACCAGTCGCCTATGGTCTCCATTTTTTCATGCATCATTTTCTCGGAATGTCACATGTTTTTCCTGGCCTTTTCCTGCAGTATGATGCGAACACCCATCTGTCAGTCAGTTATTAGCCACAATATTTCATCTTACATGAGCATTAGATGACTCCTTTGACCAGTGTCTTACGCCTTGTAACACTGAATTTGACGTAATTAGTTTTGTTTTCTGAGACCAAGCTTACAGACGGAATACAGTAACTATATATACTACAGAATCATCACGCATAATTTACAAATCGTCCTCGTAATATAGGAAGTTTAGTACTGTACATGCGTAAAAAGTTATCACACTTGAGACCTGAATTATCATTTCCTGAGGATTACCTAGAATCGGTCTTCGTAAAAATGACAACCAATTGGGCAACTTTACAAGCGTCCTCAAAGTAATACTGACCTGTCCCTTACTAAAATTAAGCAAGAAAAAAAATCATGCATTCCTGCTGGGGATTTTAACGTGAATTTATTAAGCAAGGATTCTGATCCTGAAGTACAGGCCTTAATATATATTCTGAACTCTTAACCACTATTACAGAGCGAGCTAGAGTCCAAGGTAAATCGGCGACACTATTAGATCACTTGTGGGCTAACTGCACTAGAAGGATTGGTAAAAGTGGTATACTCTGCAGCAGCATCTCAGCCCATTTTCCTTATTATACTGTGTTCAAATTACGCCGCTTTCATACCAAGGTGGCACATCGCACGCGGCAAGTGGCAAATAACACATGGCACACAATTTCAGACCAAGGTTACACGTGGCGCATGTCACTCGGTTCACAAAATAGCATCATCGGAAGCTGATGTAATTGTTGCTCTAAGTCTCTGATGACTTTGGAGCAGAATGTGAGGCAAACTTGTTCCAATACCGTGAAAATACTTATAAGGAAAAATAGTTTGATAATTTTCCCAGTGAGAGTATTTTTTTGTACTGAGGTGGTGTTATTTCATACGATTTGTATTTCTACACAGTTTGTACAGATTTTATGTTGATTGGTTCATTGTCTGGAAGGGGTATAGCTGTGCGCGAGAGTAGGCACGCATAACTTTGTTTCCTCCTTCAAGAGCGCGCGTGGTTACCCTCTGAACCTAAGGCTCGTTCACTGGGGAACCGAAGCACTGTTATCAAATGTGTTTGGCGGAAACCTGTGCAGACAATTCAAACTTACACTATGTATTCCATATATCTAAACAATCCTGTTTTTATCATATGTCACACGATTTTATCGTTTTTACATTAACTTTGCAGGTCGCATGTGGCAAATACCATACCATAAGCCATATATCAACCATGAAATCATGCAGCTGATTGAAGAGAGAAATCAGATGCAAAACAAATTCGCTGAATGGCCAATTGCGGATGGTGAAATTTTTTTTTTTATCGACATAACACAGTAACACGTATTATCCGTGATGCCAAATATAAATATTATGCAAATAAAGTAGATGACTGTAGAAGTTACTCACAAAAAAGTCTTAAATTGTGTTCTGAATCGAAAGAACGAGCATCAGACAAATAAGATTTTAATCAATACCACTGAAATCACTGATCCGTCACGCATTGTCTTAGAATTTAGCAATCATGTTTTGTAATATTGGCTAAAACAAATAGTTGAAACGGTTGCCCATCACTATGGGGATCTTCAAACTCTTGGTTTTAAATCCAATTACTTTTTTTGCTATTTCTTAACACTGAAGCTGAACTTTTAGAAGTGAAGGAGAAGGAGGTGAACAAATCTGCTCCTGGTCATGACAATATCCTCATCTTTATATTCTTTATATTCAAGTAGCTGTTTCCATCCATACTGAAGCCTATGGAACATTTTATAAATAGCTCAATGGAAGCAGAAACATCCAGATAAATCAAAAACAACAAGAGTTCATCTTTTATTTAAAGCAGGAGAACGGTTTCGACTGAACAATTTTCGCTCTGTTTCAGTCCTGGTAGTTTTCAGTAAAATTAGGAGAAAATGATCAGTAAGTGAATTAATGTTATATATATATATATACTTTACAAATTATATCATCAAATTAAGTTAATTTTGTGGGGTGATGTAACACACAAAACAAGTGTTAGAGACAAAGGCCCTAACTTGTTTATATAATTCTTTGATATACCTGTACTTGAGGTATGGGCAAATCAGAGCAAACGAAAGTTGTAATACAAAAAATAACAACCTTTGAACTGTACCATTCATGAGATCTCAATAGTCACAGACAAATACCTTGTATCACAGGCCTTCACTATGGAATAATCTTCCAAACAGTCGGAAAATGCACAATATTACTCTCCTTCAAAAACACACTAAACAATATTTGTTATCTCAATATATTCTATTAAATCTCTAACGTCTCAAATGAAGGTCTATCATATGTTTAATTTATAATCTTATTTCTTTAGGATTAAAACTGTTACTGATGTTGGTTTTTGTAAAATGATGAAAATAATCATATACAAGATGACTACTAATAATTCTAGTAATACATATTTATTTAGTTTAGTTTATGTAAATATGCATTGAGTAACTGATAACTTTTTTATGCATGTATATATCCTTATGTTGGTATTTTATACTCCATTGTTAAACATTCTATATTGTTTTACCAGGGATCCTCCTAAGGGAGTCCCATTCCTGGAGTGCTCAGGTATATTGTATAATGTTATAGCATGTTTTTTTTTTTTTTTTTTTTTTTTTTTTTTTTTTTTTTTTTTTTTTTTTTTTTTTTTGTATTTGGCAATATTTGGCTGAATAGATTATTTGATCCTGAAAAACACCACTTCGGTTGCCCTGTGAACGAGGCTTTAGATGAGAAGGTAATCACTAGTGCTCTTGCAGGAGGAAACAGTGCAAGGTTTTCAGTGCTTTTCGTGTCGTGCACAACTATGCCTCTCTCACACAATGAACCAATCAACATAACATTTCTACAAATGCTTGTATGATACAACACCCCCTCAGTACTAGGTATGAAAGCAGACAACTGTCCATTAATATGCAGTAGTGACAGTTCAGGGATCACCCTAAACTTACCCTCATACACCCTGGACAGAGAGAGCAGGGTTTTTTAGAACATTATTCCTCCAAGTGAAAAATAGATGATTGTTACAAGATTACTTTGGACTTAGGACTTAGGACAACAAAAACACCGTCATGTTCCGATGATGCCATCTCGCTGATCCGCCATCCCCAACGAGGTCTAATGATTCCCACTAATGTACTATTATAGGGCTTGTCTGTGATAAGCACGCACAAGGTCTGACATGCTCTCTGTCTGGCGAGGTTGAGAGCAGCTCTGGTTTAGTGCACGTCGGTGGGATCTGCGAAGGCAAGCCCGGGACATAGATGTTTATGCCACTTTTACTCATCACATATGGGTAATAATTGATGACAATTCAAACTTGAAATTACTGTTCATCAAATTATGCCAGATTTTAGTTGAGAGGAAGCAACTACCGCCACATAAACAGAGTCCAATATCAACTGTCTATCGTGACACATTCATGCCATTACGTATGATTATACCCTTAGCAAAGTAACGTTGTTTTCTCTTAAGTATTTAGTATAATCACTGTCCACCTGCTAATGTTATAAGCTGCTCATGTACAGACCGTATGATTCTTTAGACTCAGTCGTCGGAAGTCTTCGCATTGTCTATAAATACAGTCGTGCATTTCGCCGACGTTAAGATGGACTTTCCACCTGAGTACTGTGTTTTTTCCTGTGCTTTTTATCTTGTTAAAAAGATTTCTATGAGATACAGCGATCCACAGACCAGACCACCCCGAATACCGAAGAAACCTGTAAGAAACCCCAACGTTTCCGCTGCCCTGTATATGAAGAAAGTGCAATCAATCGCTGATATGGATAATGTAAAAGCGCCATTGTATAAGAGCAGCAAAATTACCAAGGATCTTTATAGACAATAAGGATTAGTGCCGAATGCGGAGGAAGCACGTGGGGGATGGGGGATCCTTGGGGTGCGTGGAGTATCTCGGAAAAACGGGGATGGAGCGCATAATTAGGAGAAAAGAGCCGTTCACAGCAGTCGCCGGTGAGCTATTGAGTCTCACCCATTCAGCCGCTTCAGATTGGACGTCGTGAGAGGTATCGCCGACATAAAAGGTTACTCTTAAAACTAAAGATTTAAAAATAATAATAATGATAAAGGCGAAAACATATTTTTTACGATAATACGAAGATAGAAGTGAACGTATGTCAGGACCCTTAATGTGCTCGTTAAATACAAGTGAATCGGAAACCTTAGCTCGCCAGAACACGCAGTAAGGTTAGTTGATAAACTATCCCGAGGATCAAGTGCTGAATCCTGACGGACACATATATACGTATATGTCCATTAACATATATATATATATATATATATATATATATATATATATGTGTGTGTGTGTGTGTGTGTGTGTGTGTTAATGAATAGATGTATATAATAGATAGATACATAGGTATGTGTGTGTGTGTGTTTATATATGTATATATGTGTGTGTGTGTATATATATTATATTATATACATATATATAATATATACACATATTAATGAATATATATACATATATATACATATATATATGCATATATATATATATATATATATATATATGCATATATATATGTGTGTGTGTGTGTGTGTGTTTGTGTGTATACATATATATACATATATATATATATATATATATATATATATGTGTGTGTGTGTGTGTGTGTGTATATATAAAGATAGAGAGAGAGAGAGAGAGATGTGTGTGTGTGTGTGTGTTTGTGTGTGTGTATTACATATATATATAGATAGATATAGATATAGATATATATATATATATCCACACACACACATACATATATATATATATATATATATATATGTGTGTATATATATATATGTATATATTTGTATATATATATATATTTATACATGTAAATAGATATATATACATATATATATTTATTTATATATATGTATGCATATGTATATTTATATATATAAATCTATATATATGTAATCTATGCATATACATATACATGTACATATAGATTTATATATATGAATATACATATCATATATATATATATATATATATATATATGTATATATATAATATATATATATATATGACTTTGTGATGCATGATATGTAAAAAAATTTGCTGAGATAAAGATAAACACCGATAATTAAGCTTTGATTTAACAATGTCTATCACTGAACTAGTCCTGAGATGTCTTTTTTCCAAGCGGTTGCCGAAAACACACACCCACACACACACACACACACACACACACAAACACACACACACACACACACATATAAATATATATATATATATATATATATACATACATATTTATAAATGTTTATATATATATTCATATATATTAAATTATATGTGTATGAATATATATGTATATATAAATACATATTTTAAAGACATATATATATAATATATATATAAAATATATATATAAATATATATAACATATATATATGATATATATATATATATAATATATATATCCATATAATATATATATATATGTATAATATATATACATATAATATATATACATATAATATATATATACATATAATATATATTATATATATATATGCACACACACACACACACACACACTCACACACACACACACACAGGCACACGTACACGCACACGCACACGCACACACACGCACTCGCACTGGCTCACGCACACGCACACATATATATATGCATATTTATGCATATGTATATATATATATATATGCATATACTTATATATATGCATATATATATATATATATGTATGTATGTATGTATGTATATATGCATATATATATAAATGTATATATATATATATGTATGCATGTATATATGCATATATATATATATATATATGTACCCACACACACACACACATATGTAACATAAAGTTTTATAAAAGGATAAATCATTCATAACATATGTTGTATACGTATATACTTTTTTATTTTTCAATAAAAACCTTACATATTAATAGTTATTATAAACTAGGAATAATATATCTATCACATGTATATCTGTATATATACAATTCAAGTCTCCAGTGATTCTAAAGCAGGTATGATTATATAAAAAGCTATCTCTGAGAACTGGCCAGAGCCAGCTGACAGGTTTAGAGGAAGCCAGGTTGATATAGAGTGAATTTAGTGCCTAAATATGTTGTATCCTACCTCTCTCTTCTCATATTTCCCCTCTACACTTTTCAGTATGTCACTATGAGATTCTTATCTTACACACAAACACACATGCAGTGGCTTAAGACCACAAGTGTGGAGTCGATTGCATACACATGCAGGCACACACACACAAACACAAACACACACATGCAGGCACACACACAAACACACAAACACACACACATACAAACACACACACACACACACGCACACACGCACACACGCACGCACACGCACACACGTAAACTCTCACATATGCTGTTACCTCTAATCCTTGTACTTTGCTTGGAAGCCATAACTAGGAATAAATGTTAGCAAAATAAGCTAGACAGTGAACTTCAGTGTAAACATTATGTGACTATACACTATAGTTGGCATTCATATGGGATTTCAGAGTGCACTTGTACATCTGTCCAGATCAAAAGAGGCACCTAACCACCATTGGTGGCATACGTGTATATGGCATATATGGTGTATAAATGCTTTCTTCATGAATAATTAGATTAATGTTAAAAACACCCTTTGCCTTGACTGTAAAGCATTTTAAAAAGTTGGATTGAACTTTCTCATTTTTCATTACTAGTATTTTTTTCATAATTTTGTTTATGCTATATTATATTTCATAGTGATTCAGTCTCCTAAATCAAATACACAAGAAATATTTTAGGTACACTAGTCAGATTATTTATTCAACTGGTGGCATGGTAGAATGAACAGTGAATGTGTTTCTTTTGGTGTCAAAACATTTGGGTACACCAGAAACCACTGCTTTTGTCGTGATAATAGACACACTGCTAGTAACAATCTTTGCTTCACTATGTACTATAACGTCGAAAGGGTTTCCTTCATCTGCTGCCACTCCTTCAACAATGCGTTTTTTCTCGTGTACATGCAATGACTCATCCATACTTGTTTGATCTATCTCTTTTTTGGATATCTCACTTTCCGTTTGCTTAACGGCCCCAGTGCTGGAGCTTGCTGGAGCAATTGTTTCAACATTATGCAAATTGTGAATGTCTGTGTTCAATAATGATGAACTTCCACCTGGATTAGGAAGCTCTGGCGACGTTTCCCTCTTTTGGGATTGGTCCTCCACTCTCCGTTTGAGCCAACGACAGAAAACACAGGATACTAGACGCAGGTCATTCCAGGCACGTTGCCTAATTTCGAACGACAACAGAATATGCCCAAGTGTCATAATGGCCTGTGATGAAATGACGATAATTGGATATTTGTTCAAGTGTTTCAACTTTGAACACTTTTCACGAAATGCAAGAATTGAAGTAGCAACAACTGTGGCCATAATGACAACAAAGACAGCGAAGTTAGCTAAGACTGATACCATGGTCTTGTTTTGCTGATTATTCTGAAAATTTCTCTTGTATATGAGATTATACAGAATGTGACAGTAAAAGTAAAAGCCAGCAACTAAGCTTGGCAGTGTTGTGTTAGTCCTCCATGCTGGGCTCTTGACGGGCAGTTTCAAACAAATTTGCAAGAACCTCCCTGGCACGATGACGTGACCCGCAGCCTTGGCAACAGTGGTAATAGTAAGACAAAGTAAGGTGGCGCGCAACAAGACAGTAGTATTGCGTCCTCGCATGTATAAAGGAAACACAATGTATAAATATCTAATAAACGCCGTAGCAGTATTGTTGTGTAAAATGAATAGCATTGATGAGTAGGACATTACAGATCGGATGTAGCAAGTGAATTTATTAGATGGAGCTATACGTTCCACAATATTTTTTACAATGATATCGACAATTAAGAGAAGCAAGACCGGATGGTACACCTCACACCTCTGTCCAGGCAGCTGTCCTTCTCCTTGGGCGGAACGTAGTGCAGCCCGGCTTTCTCTTTTCGCACGGGAATAAACATCCGACCTCGAAGGGAACCGCCGAATAAAAGGACACGTTCGTAAGACGGAGAGGGGAGACACGGGGGTCTCTCGGGGGTATGCCGTGTATATAAGCACGTGGCCGTTTGCCACGTGGCTCGAAGTCCAGAAGAGAGCCATCGACTCTACGAGGACTTAGATGACAAGTTTATCTGACCTTGTTTGACCCCTCAGCAACCAGCGTGACTAGGTCAAGCCTCTGACCTCTCAGGGCTGGAGAGCAAGGGATGCCACGCGTTCCTCATGGATCGCGTGGCATCCCTTGCTGCAAAGTATGCAGTGTGGCTCAAGGGATCGACCGATCCATCCGTGTAGTATGTTCTACTACCCGGAGGAGTGATGGCTGCAACGACCCTGTGGGCTTCTGCCTTTAGGCTAGGCATGGGGTATAGGCTCTTTTTCATTGACAGGCTCATTATGTTGAACTTTATCAGGCTCAGTGCCCACGGCGGGGCTTCGGCAAAGTCGGGGTGGGGGGAGTCCATGCCCTTAGCAAGAAGCTGTGACCAGCCCTGTGGGGGGCGGAAGGCTGGTGATATGACCTGACCCCGGCGAGTGCGGAAGCACGATTGAGAGGTCATACAAGGTCAGATAAACTCGTCATCTAAGTCCTTGCTGACTCGATGGTTCTCTACTGGACTTTGAGCCACATGGCAAACGGCCATGTGGTCTATGTTTAATGGTTTACGCAAATCGTAATTATGTACACGATATATTGAGAGAGACCTTTAAACATTGGTTGTGACTGGTTCGGCAGTGGTAGTGGTTATAACGGTTTGACCCTTCAGTAAAGAGTCAAGCCGTTGTAACCACTATCACTGCCGAACCAGTCACAACCAATGTTTAAAGAGTACTACGCAGTGATGGGAACACAGGAGACGAGTCTTAGGGTAAGCGCTGAGCGTGGGGTCGCGTGGTCCTGCTCTCCAGCCCTGAGAGGTCAGAGGCTTGACCTAGTCACGCTGGTTGCTGAGGGGTCAAACAAGGTCAGATAAACTTGTCATCTAAGTCCTCGTAGAGTCGATGGCTCTCTTCTGGACTTCGAGCCACGTGGCAAACGGCCACGTGCTTATATACACGGCATACCCCCGAGAAACCCCCGTGTCTCCCCTCTCCGTCTTACGAACGTGTCCTTTTATTCGGCGGTTCCCTTCGAGGTCGGATGTTTATTCCCGTGCGAAAAGAGAAAGCCGGGCTGCACTACGTTCCGCCCAAGGAGAAGGACAGCTGCCTGGACAGAGGTGTGAGGTGTACCATCCGGTCTTGCTTCTCTTAATTGTCGATATCATTGTAAAAAATATTGTGGAACGTATAGCTCCATCTAATAAATTCACTTGCTACATCCGATCTGTAATGTCCTACTCATCAATGCTATTCATTTTACACAACAATACTGCTACGGCGTTTATTAGATATTTATACATTGTGTTTCCTTTATACATGCGAGGACGCAATACTACTGTCTTGTTGCGCGCCACCTTACTTTGTCTTACTATTACCACTGTTGCCAAGGCTGCGGGTCACGTCATCGTGCCAGGGAGGTTCTTGCAAATTTGTTTGAAACTGCCCGTCAAGAGCCCAGCATGGAGGACTAACACAACACTGCCAAGCTTAGTTGCTGGCTTTTACTTTTACTGTCACATTCTGTATAATCTCATATACAAGAGAAATTTTCAGAATAATCAGCAAAACAAGACCATGGTATCAGTCTTAGCTAACTTCGCTGTCTTTGTTGTCATTATGGCCACAGTTGTTGCTACTTCAATTCTTGCATTTCGTGAAAAGTGTTCAAAGTTGAAACACTTGAACAAATATCCAATTATCGTCATTTCATCACAGGCCATTATGACACTTGGGCATATTCTGTTGTCGTTCGAAATTAGGCAACGTGCCTGGAATGACCTGCGTCTAGTATCCTGTGTTTTCTGTCGTTGGCTCAAACGGAGAGTGGAGGACCAATCCCAAAAGAGGGAAACGTCGCCAGAGCTTCCTAATCCAGGTGGAAGTTCATCATTATTGAACACAGACATTCACAATTTGCATAATGTTGAAACAATTGCTCCAGCAAGCTCCAGCACTGGGGCCGTTAAGCAAACGGAAAGTGAGATATCCAAAAAAGAGATAGATCAAACAAGTATGGATGAGTCATTGCATGTACACGAGAAAAAACGCATTGTTGAAGGAGTGGCAGCAGATGAAGGAAACCCTTTCGACGTTATAGTACATAGTGAAGCAAAGATTGTTACTAGCAGTGTGTCTATTATCACGACAAAAGCAGTGGTTTCTGGTGTACCCAAATGTTTTGACACCAAAAGAAACACATTCATTGTTCATTCTACCATGCCACCAGTTGAATAAATAATCTGACTAGTGTACCTAAAATATTTCTTGTGTATTTGATTTAGGAGACTGAATCACTATGAAATATAATATAGCATAAACAAAATTATGAAAAAAATACTAGTAATGAAAAATGAGAAAGTTCAATCCAACTTTTTAAAATGCTTTACAGTCAAGGCAAAGGGTGTTTTTAACATTAATCTAATTATTCATGAAGAAAGCATTTATACACCATATATGCCATATACACGTATGCCACCAATGATGGTTAGGTGCCTCTTTTGATCTGGACAGATGTACAAGTGCACTCTGAAATCCCATATGAATGCCAACTATAGTGTATAGTCACATAATGTTTACACTGAAGTTCACTGTCTAGCTTATTTTGCTAACATTTATTCCTAGTTATGGCTTCCAAGCAAAGTACAAGGATTAGAGGTGGCTTTTAGCCAGTCCAATTCAATTCAGAATAAAGTGTCGAGACTTCCACATCTCTCCGTTACATTGAAGGGAATCTTGCATTTCTGTAAATGGTTTTATTTAGCATACCCTGAGATATACAAGTATACTGTAGGCCCTTGTTTTTATAAGAGTAGGAGTGAGTGTGCATAAGTGAATTTGAATGCATGGGTGAGCATGTGTGAGTATATGTGTGAACATGTGGTAATGTATGAGTGAGCATATGTGAGAGTTTACGTGTGTGCGTGTGCGTGCGTGTGTGCGTGTGTGCGTGTGTGTGTGTGTGTGTGTTTGTATGTGTGTGTGTTTGTGTGTTTGTGTGTGTGCCTGCATGTGTGTGTTTGTGTTTGTGTGTGTGTGCCTGCATGTGTATGCAATCGACTCCACACTTGTGGTCTTAAGCCACTGCATGTGTGTTTGTGTGTAAGATAAGAATCTCATAGTGACATACTGAAAAGGGGAAATATGAGAAGAGAGAGGTAGGATACAACATATTTAGGCACTAAATTCACTCTATATCAACCTGGCTTCCTCTAAACCTGTCAGCTGGCTCTGGCCAGTTCTCAGAGATAGCTTTTTATATAATCATACCTGCTTTAGAATCACTGGAGACTTGAATTATATATATACAGATATACATGTGATAGATATATTATTCCAAGTTTATAATAACTATTAATATGTAAGGTTTTTATTGAAAAATAAAAAAGTATATACGTATACAACATATGTTATGAATGATTTATCCTTTTATAAAACTTTATGTTACAAATGTGTGTGTGTGTGTGGGTACATATATATATATATATATATATATATATATATATATATATATGCATATATACATGCATACATATATATATATTTATATATATATATGCATATATACATACATACATACATACATATATATATATGCATATATATAAGTATATGCATATATATATATACATATGCATAAATATGCATATATATATGTGTGCGTGTGCGTGAGCCAGTGCGAGTGCGTGTGTGTGCGTGTGCGTGTGCGTGTACGTGTGCGTGTGTGTGTGTGTGTGTGAGTGTGTGTGTGTGTGTGTGCATATATATATAATATATATTATATGTATATATATATATTATATGTATATATATATTATATGTATATATATTATATATATATATATTATATGGATATATATTTTATATATATATCATATATATATATATGTTATATATATTTATATATATATTTTATATATATATTATATATATATATGTTTTTATATATATATTATATATATATTTTTTATATATATATATTGTATATGTATATTTTATATATATATATTTATATATAAATATATATATATATGCCTGCGCTCTGACTGCTTGCTCGAGCCCGAGAAAACAACATATCGCCTTGAGAAATCAAACGCAGGTGTCGTAGGGGAAGTCACCGCCGTGGCACAAGTGTTAGCGCGCCGAACTGCGGTTGATTAGGAAGGGCATCCAATCAGGCAAGGGTGGCACTAACATATAATCTCTCAATAGTGAATTGAGAAAGGCCTATGCAGTGGAAAGAATGGCTGTTAAAAAATATATATAAAAAAGATATATGTATTTGTGTATATATAAATGCATATATATATACATATATATACACATACATATATATACACATACATATATATATATGTATATATATACACATACATATATATATGCATATATATAAATACATACATACATATATATAATATATATATGCATATATATATGCATATATATACATATATATACACACATATATACACACACACACAAACACACACACACACACACACACACACACACACACACACAAACACACACACACACACACACATATATATATATATATATATATATATATATATATATACATCATGTGCATGCGTGTGTATGTATAAATTTATGTGTATATATACATTTATCTATATATATTTATATATATATATTTATATATTTATATATATACATATATAATATAAAATCAAGTGGCATGTGATCTGGCATATATAGACTAGTTTGGAAGTGTCCAGCCTGCTTTCCACCAACCACATTTGGCAACTCAGGCCGAGATCCGACCACTAAGACTCAGAGGACCAGAGTCGCGATTAACCGGCATCCCACAGTAAATGATATTGACTTCCTGAATCTGTTTACCAGTTTGGATCACGTAGCTGGCATAACTTTAGATAACTTAGTTGAATTAGTATTTGAGAATTGTTTACCAGTCGCCTATGGTCTCTATTTTTTCATGCAGCATTTTCTCGGAATGTCACATGTTTTTTCCTGGCCTTTTCCTGCAGTATGATGCGAACACCCATCTGTCAGTCAGTTATTAGCCACAATATTTCATCTTACATGAGCTTTTGATGACTTCTTTTGACCAGTGTCTTACGCCTTGTAACACTGAATTTGACGTAATTAGTTTTTTTTTTTTCTGAGACCAAGCTTACAGACGGAATACAGCAACTGTATATACTACAGAATCATCACGCATAATTTACAAATCGTCCTCGTAATATAGGAAGTTTAGTACTGTACATGCGTAAAAAGTTATCACACTTGAGACCTGAATTATCATTTCCTGAGGATTACCTAGAATCGGTCTTCGTAAAAATGACAACCAATTGGGCAACTTTACAAGCGTCCTCAAAGTAATAATGACCTGTCCCTTACTAAAATTAAGCAAGAAAAAAAATCATGCATTCCTGCTGGGGATTTTAACGTGAATTTATTAAGCAAGGATTCTGATCCTAAAATACAGGCTTTGATGTATATTCTGAACTCACTATAACAGAGCAAGCTAGAGTCCAAGGTATATCGGCGACACTATTAGATCACTTGTGGGCTAACTGCACTAGAAGGATAGGTAAAAGTGGTATACTCTGCAGCAGCATCTCAGACCATTTTCCTTATTAAACTGTGTTCAAATTACGCCGCTTTCATACCAAGGTGGCACATCGCACGCGGCAAGTGGCAAATAACACGTGGCACACAATTTCAGACCAAGGTTACACGTGGCGCATATCACTCGGTTCACAAAGTAGCATCATCGGAAGCTGATGTAATTGTTGCTCTAAGTCCTAATTAATCTTTTTTTTTTTTTTTTTTTTTTTACTGAGGTGGTGTTATTTCATACGATTTGTATTTTTACAGTTTGTACAGATCTTATGTTGACTGGTTCATTGTCTGGAAGGGGTATAGCTGTGCGCGAGAGTAGGCACGCATAACTTGGTTTCCTCCTGCAAGAGCGCGTGTGGTTACCCTCTGAACCTAAGGCTAGTTCACTGGGGAACCGAAGCACTGTTATCAAATGTGTTTGGCGGAAACCTGTGCAGACAATTCAAACTTACACTATGTATTCCATACATCCAAAAAAATCCTGTTTTTATCATATGTCACTCGATTTTATCGTTTTTACATTAACTTTGCAGGTTGCATGTTGCAAGTGCCATACCTAAAGCCATATATCAACCATGAAATCAAGCAGCTGATGAAAGAGAGAAATCAGATGCAAAACAAATTCGCTGAATGGCCAATTGCGTATGGTGAAATTTTTTTTTTATCGACATAACACAGTAACACGTATTATCCGTGATGCCAAATATAAATATTATGCAAATAAAGTAGATGACTGTAGAAGTTACTCACAAAAAAGTCTTAAATTGTGTTCTGAATCGAAAGAATGAGCATCAGACAAATAAGATTTTAATCAATACCACTGAAATCACTGATCCGTCACGCATTGTCTTAGAATTTAGCAATCATGTTTTGTAATATTGGCTAAAAAAAATAGTTGAAACGGTTGCCCATCACTATGGGGATCTTCAAACTCTTGGTTTTAAATCCAATTACTTTGTTTGCTATTTCTTAACACTGAAGCTGAACTTTTAGAAGTGAAGGAGAAGGAGGTGAACAAATCTGCTCCTGGTCATGACAATATCCTCATCTTAATATTCTTTATATTCAAGTAGCTGTTTCCATCCATACTGATGCCTATGTAACATTTTATAAATAGCTCAATGGAAGCAGAAACATCCAGATAAATCAAAAACAACAAGAGTTCATCTTTTATTTAAAGCAGGAGAACGGTTTCGACTGAACAACTTTCGCCCTGTTTCAGTCCTGGTAGTTTTCAGTAAAACTAGGAGAAAATCATCAGTAAGTAAATTAATGTTATATATATATATATATATATATATATATATATATATACACTTTACAAATTATATTATCAAAGGTTGATATAGAATACACATCAACTATGTTCATTGCAAATTAAGTAAATTGTGTGGGGTGATGTACCACACAAAACAAGTGTTAGAGACAAAGGCCCTAACTTGTTTATATAATTCTTTGATATACCTGTGCTTGAGGTACGGGCAAATCAGAGCAAACAAAAGTTGTAATACAAAAAATAACAACCTTTGAACTGTACCATTCATGAGATCTCAATAGTCACAGACAAATACCTTGTATCACAGGCCTTCACTATGGAATAATCTTCCAAACAGTCGGAAAATGCACAATATTACTCTCCTTCAAAAACACACTAAACAATATTTGTTATCTCAATATATTCTATTATATCTCTAACGTCTCAAATGTAGGTCTATCCTATGTTTAATTTATAATCTAATTTCTTTAGGATTAAAACTGTTACTGATGTTGGTTTTTGTAAAATGATGAAAATAATCATATGCAAGATGACTACTAATAATTCTAGTAATACATAATTATTTAGTTTAGTTTATGTAAATATGCATTGAGTAACTGATAACTTTTTTATGCATGTATATATCCTTATGTTGGTATTTTATACTCTATTGTTAAACATTCTATATTGTTTTACCAGGGACCCTCCTAAGGGAGTCCCATTCCTGGAGTGCTCAGGTATATTGTATAATGTTATAGCATGTTTTTTTTTTTTTTTTTTTTTTTTTTCTTTTTTTTTTTTTTTTTTTTTTTTTTTTTTGTATTTGGCAATATTTGGCTGAATAGATTATTTGATCCTGAAAAACACCACTTCGGTCGCCCTGTGAACGAGGCTTCAGATGAGAAGGTAATCACTAGTGCTCTTGCAGGAGGAAACAGTGCAAGGTTTTCTGTGCTTTTCGTGTCGTGCACAACTATGCCTCTCTCACACAATGAACCAATCAACATAACATTTCTACAAATGCTTGTATGATACAACATCCCCTCAGTACTAGGTATGAAAGCAGACAACTGTCCATTAATATGCAGTAGTGACAGTTCAGGGATCACCCTAAACTTACCCTCATACACCCTGGACAGAGAGAGCAGGGTTTTTTAGAACATTATTCCTCCAAGTGAAAAATAGATGATTGTTACAAGATTACTTTGGACTTAGGACTTAGGACAACAAAAACACCGTCATGTTCCGATGATGCCATCTCGCTGATCCGCCATCCCCAACGAGGTCTAATGATTCCCACTAATGTACTAATGTAGGGCTTGTCTGTGATAAGCACGCACAAGGACTGACATGCTCTCTGTCTGGCGAGGTTGAGAGCAGCTCTGGTTTATTGCACGTCGGTGGGATCTGCGAAAGCAAGCCCGGGACATAGATGTTTATGCCACTTTTACATTTTCACATATGGGTAATAATTGATGACAATTCAAACTTGAAATTACTGTTCATCAAATTGTGCCAGATTTTAGTTGAGAGGAAGCAACTACCGCCACATAAACAGAGTCAAATATCAACTGTCTATCGTGACACATTCATACCATTACGTATGGTTATACCCTTAGCAAAGTAACGTTGTTTCCTCTTAAGTATTTAGTGTAATCACTGTCCACCTGCTAATGTTATAAGCTGCTCATGTACAGACCGTATGATTCTTTAGACTCTGAGTCGTCGAAAGTCTTCGCATTGTCTATAAATACAGTCGTGCATTTCGCCGACCTTAAGATGGACTTTCCACCAGAGTACTGTGTTTTTCCCTGTGCTTTTTATCTTGTTAAAAAGATTTCTATGAGATACAGCGATCCACAGACCAGACCACCCCGAATACCGAAGAAACCTGTAAGAAACCCCAACGTTTTCGCTGCCCTGTGTATGAAGAAAGTGCAATCAATCGCTGATATGGATAATGTAAAAGCGCCATTGTATAAGAGCAGCAAAATTACCAAGGATCTTTATAGACAATAAGGATTAGTGTCGAATGCGGAGGAAGCACGTGGGGGATGGAGGATCCTTGGGGTTCATAGCAGTCTCCCGGTGAGCTCTCGGCGAGGTCAGGCGTAATCTCCGTTCTTGAGTCTCACCCATTCAGCCGCTTCAGATTGGACGTCGTGAGAGGAATCGCCGAAATAGAAAGTTACTCTTAAAACAAAAGATTTAAAAAGAATAATAATGATACAGACGAAAACATATATTTTTTACGATAATACGAAGATAGAAGTGAACGTATGTCAGGACCCTTATATATGTGTGTGTGTGTGTATATATATATATATAAAGATAAAGAGAGAGAGAGAGATGTGTGTGTGTGTGTGTGTTTGTGTGTGTGTGCATTACACATATAGATAGATAGATATATATATATATATATATATATATCCACACACACATACATATATATATATATATATATATATATATATATATGTATATGTATATATATGTATATATTTGTATATATATATTTATACATGTGAATAAATATATATACATATATATTTATTTATATATATGTATGCATATGTATATTTATATATATAAATCTATATATATGTAATCTATGCATATACATATACATGTACATATAGATTTATATATATGAATATACATATCATATATATATATATAATATATATATAATATATATATATGTGACTTTGTGATGCATGATATGCAACAATTTTTGCAGGGATAAAGATAAACACCGATAATTAAGCTTTGATTTAACAATGTCTATCACTGGACTAGTCCTGAGATATGCCTTTTTTCCAAGCGGTTGCCGAAAACACACACACATACACACACACACACACAAACACACACACACACACACACACACATATATATATATATATATATATATATATACATATATATACATATTTGTAAATGTATATATATATATATTTATATATATTACATTTTATGTGTATGAATATATATGTATATATATATATATATGTGTGTGTGTGTGTGTGTGTGTGTATGTGTGTGTGTGTAATTACATGGCTTGATTGATAGATAGATAAATAGGTAGATAGATAGATCTATTTTTATTTATAGCATATTTCTTCTCTTATCTGATTTTTGCCGGCCATGGCTGGCTTTTTTCACACAAGTTGTCAGACTGACCTCCTATGCATTTCTCGTCACTGTATCTCGGACTGTGGTCGCGCTCAGTCAGTCGCTAGTGGAATGCCACTAGACCGGCTGTCGATCTGGTACACGTTTGTCGATGTGCTGCTGTGACAGATGAGACGCCAATAAATGAGAGGCTCTGCACGGGTTGGTTTAGGCAAATGCATATTGCAGCTATCGTTACTAGTGAGTTTTCTGAGGTGGCTCCAGCTAAATCTTGGAAGTGGTGACCGTTGTTATGTGGACTGATCAGTAACTGGAGTGACACCCTCACTGATTGGGATTGAGCCCCCTAAGGACCATTGGGGCTTAGATTCAGGAGTCGATCCAGAGCCAGCACGTGTCTGTCTGTAAGCGCGAGAGAGAGGTTGGGGGCACCGCTGTCACCAGATGTAAGCGAGTGACCACCGCAAACCACCAGACGTGAGCGAGACTTGAGATGGTCTTGGGCGGGTCAATGAAAGCGGTCTTAGCTTGATGGTTTATTGTTAAAGATAGATATGAGACCCCCTGTAAAAGGTATAGAGAGACCTTTAAACCTTGGTTGTGGCTGGTTAGGCAGTGATATTGGTAATAACGGCTTGACTCTTTATTGATGAAGAGTACAACGCAGTGATGGGAACACACGAGAGACTTAGTACTCTAAGTCTCGTCTCCCAGTATCAATGTCTGATTCCTATTTTCTTTATTGATTTCAGAGTCGAAGTTTCGGACGCCATATGAACGCAACTCGAAGCAGGGTGCGGTGGAACGCTTGGTGGATTTCTGCAACTAGCCTCCAGCCCTACGGCGCTGACTTGAGACTTCCTGAACAGCATTTAAAGATCTCACTTATTGCCATCATCTCAAAGCACTCTTCTTATCTGAGAATCAAGTATCATTATCTTTGAACTAGGTAGGCAAGTTGTAAATAAAATATTTACCACAAGCTGAACGATCAGCCAGTCTTCATACCATGCTGGAGGATGGCTTCACAGATCAGATCACATCCTCCATTTGTACAAACGAGTCTTACTATACATTTTTGGTTCCTCCATCAATACTTCTCTTGAAAATTATCACCATCATTTTAGCACTCTGGACCTTCAAAATTTTACGCAAATCAGCGAAAATCGTAGATCGTCTGGCAGTGGTCCAGAGCATGGTGGTTCCTCTTCTCTTAATTGTCGATATCATTAGAACAATTGTGGAACTTATAGCTCCATCTAATAAATTCACTTGCTACATCCGATCTGTAATGTCCTACTCATCAATGATTTACATTCTACACAACAATACTGCGACGGCGTTTATTAGATATTTATACATTGTGTTTCCTTTATACATGCGAGGTCGCAATACTACTGTCTTGTTGCGCGTCACCTTACTTTGTCTTACTATTACCACTGTTGCCAAGGCTGCGGGTCACGTCATCGTGCCAGGGAGGTTCTTGCAAATTTGTTTAAAACTGCCCGTCAAGAGCCCAGCATGGAGGACTAACACAATACTGCCAAGCTTAATTGCTGGCTTTTACTTTTACTGTCACATTCTGTATAATCTCATATACAAGAGAAATGTTCAGAATAATCAGCAAAACAAGACCATGGTATCAGTCTTAGCTAACTTCGCTGTCTTTGTTGTCATTATGGCCACAGTTGTTGCTACTGCAATTCTTATATTTCGTGAAAAGTGTTCAAAGTTGAAACACTTGAACAAATATCCAATTATCGTCATTTCATCACAGGCCATTATGACACTTGGGTATATTCTGTTGTCGTCCGAAATTAGGCAACGTGCCTGGAATGACCTGCGTCTAATATCCTGTGTTTTCTGTCGTTGGCTCAAACGGAGAGCGGAGGACCAATCCCAAAAGAGGGAAACGTCGTCAGAGCCTCCTAATCCAGGTGGAAGTTCATCATTATTGAACACAGACATTCACAATTTGCATAATGTTGAAACAATTGCTCCAGCAAGCTCCAGCACTGGGGCCGTTAAGCAAACGGAAAGTGAGATATCCAAAAAAGAGATAGATCAAACAAGTATGGATGAGTCATTGCATGTACACGAGAAAAAACGCATTGTTGAAGGAGTGGCAGCAGATGAAGGAAACCCTTTCGACGTTATAGTACATAGTGAAGCAAAGATTGTTACTAGCAGTGTGTCTATTATCACGACAAAAGCAGGGGTTTCTGGTGTACCCAAATGTTTTGACACCAAAAGAAACACATTCACTGTTCATTCTACCATGCCACCAGTTGAATAAATAAGTATCAATATTTATACAAGGTACATGTAGTACCACTTCCATGTACCTTATTGAATATTTACTTTTTTCCCTAAAGTATTCTGACGGCTGTTTATGATATGAAACATTTCGTTATCAAAAGTAAATGAGTGGAATGTTTGTTTTGCATATAGTAATTATAACAATCTCGAGTAGATTATACAACTATTTATGTATATTATAAGCTTTGTCATGTTATTCCCCGTCAATCTGCATGATATATTATGGTGAGTTTCCTTCAGCATATTTTCTATGAACATGATAAAAGATAATCGAATATGGAACCAGAAAAAAATAAAAATATTAATATTTACAATGTATAAGGGCAAAGAGGCTTGGCATAGCTCAGTAGTTGCCAACAGACAGAGAGGTTTTACCTGTCTTAAAGTACTATATATTTTATGAGTTGCAGAGTAGCAGTGTTTAGTACTTTTCCTTTAGAAAAGTTCATTTGTACAATCATATTAATATGCAGAATTCTGTAACGATGCAGAATTCAATAGCCAGGGATTCTTCAGTTGGGTCATGATTTGGGGATATGCATTTTCCTCAAACTGTACGTTCAAATAAAGGTTTCATCTGCTCAGTAAAGTAATACCTGCTTCAGTGTGCAGTACAATACTCTAAATTGAATTCGTGTTAATATCTCCTTGGTATGTCCTGTGTCCTGCCAAAGCAGGAAATTTCATTCGAGCCTCCTTCCCTTCTCTAATGTTTTGTTTTTTTGTTTTTGGTTTGTTTGTTTGTTTTATGTAAATATTGATAAAAACAGGAAGATTTTCTGAAATCCTAGGATATTCCCTGACCTATTTGATTGTCTAACACTTTTTAGGCCTAAGCTCTATTATGTCTGTGTGTGCTGTCAGGTTATTGCGAGAGTATTAAGACCCCATTTCTAGGCAGTCTACTGGAACAGAATTATATTGACAGTACGAATGCTTGCCTCTTCCTATGTATCTTGTAGCAATAAAGCAAATGATGCATCGGTATCTATGGGGAATATGCGTGAATCGTTAAATGTCAATAGTAAATCAGATTTTAAAGATAAATGTAGTTATGTCTCCTATTATAAGTTGAATGGCAGAATTATTAAAACGTCCTAATTCTTTCCCTTCTTGGTGGTCAGTGTATATTTTTTTGTATATTATGTTCCCTGTCATAAAGTTTAGCGTCTCCAACCTTACAGTAGAATATAATATAGCCTTAAAAAAGGGAAATGATCTGGAGACATGTTCGTTTCAGAGCTTGGCTGGAGATACTGTCAAAATGAGTTTCAAAACCTTTGTACTTTGAGAAAACAAGGCGAGGTTCGGCATTTCCTACCTATCTTTTTTCTACTCAGTTGTAAGAATACAAAAAATTACCACAGTAGATATTGTAAACATTTAGCATTACTTTTGAGTAGCATCACAGTACACCTGTATAACCAACTCTTGTGTGTCTATTGTATAGGCCACTTTTCAAGGTTGAATATAGCCACATTCCATGAAAAGAACAATTACTTTTGTTTACATGATGATGTTTGCTTTTGTCACTACATACTAATGTGTAATTATCACGTATTTTCAATAAACTCATACATAAACGTGTTAGTTTCTACTACTTTCCTTTTGATACACGTTGACATATCACGATGTCCCGATTTAAAGTCTTTTGTTGAAGCATTGTTTATTTTCTTTTAGTTTTTGGATTCTTATTTATGACTGATTCAATCAGTTTTAATAAACCAAGTTTTGTCGTAATATTCATTATTGGTAGGTCATCATTACATGTTCTTTAATCATGCTCTTGCCCAACATTTTTTTAAAATGAGATTCCAGACTCATTTTGTTGGAGTTTTGTGATGTGACGCACAATAGCCTCCCCGTGATTTTCATTAGGACTGACCCTCCGCTGAGCAAACCATCTTTCTCGACAATGAGAGATCCACTCCCAACGTCACTTACACCCTTTCTCTAAGGTAGATTTTTAGAATTCCTCCCACCCGGGACTTCATCACAGAATCCTTGCTTATACAAGAGATGAAACCTGAACTGAACAATATAACCACCGCAACCACCTTGTTCGTCCACTAGGCAATAACAACCGCCTTGTTCATCCCTCACAATGAACACCCACTCCCTCTATTGGCGTACATTCCATGTCAAAACAACATTTAGGATTTGTATATAAACGATTTGTTATATGCACTGTATCATATGTGTATATATACATATATATATCAAATTAATTAATTTGCATTTTTATTTTCATATTGTTTCGTTATGATTTATTTAATAATATTCTCTCAGTTTAAAACATCTGAAAATCAAAACTATTTATTCTTAATTATACCCCTCTAATTGTCTTTTCGATAGGTTTCTTGTAACAACGCTGGTGCTGAAGGTTTAAATGTTAGTCTACATTTCCATTATGTCTGTATATGTGTGTGTGTGTTCGTGTGTGTGTGTGCGTGCGTGCGTGCGTGTGTGCGTGCGTGCGTGTGTTTGTGTGTGTGTGTGTGTGTGTAAATCCTTTAATC
>NC_061851.1:29800052-29805052 GCF_019202785.1 Penaeus chinensis | reverse complement strand
ACGTAAAATATTTTCGTAAATCAATGAAAAGGGTGAACGGGTGAGACAGGCAGCACTCATAACTGGCTCACTGGTGACTTAGTGTAAGTGTAGCCATCTATGTGTAAAAAAAACACTTAAACAAGTAAACTCACAAGTCGGCAATGGGTTAATGTTTCAGTCTGCTGCCCTCTCCTCTATCCAACCTACTAGACTGTAAACATTCTACACTAATCCACGAAAAATATGCTTATCCACGTATACCTGATGCGTATACGTCACCATGACTTCATACATACATACACACACACAAACACAAATCTGAAAGAAATAGAAACACACACACACACACACACACACACACACACACACACACACACACACACACACACACACACACACACAAAGAAAAGGAAACATAAATATTCACCGCTGTACTTCTTGGACTATTCAGCGACCGTATACGGAATGCAAATCACGTGAAAATAATGAAAACGAAGAGAAAGCACTATATTGCATACATATGTGTATGTATGTATGTATGTATGTATATATGTACCTATGTATCAGTTTGTCTGTCTGTATATCTATGTCTGTCTGCCTCGTACAACGGACGGAGAAAACGCAAAACCGATCTCCATTACATAAAGAGGAGTACAAACGCCCGCCATTACGGGGCAAACCAATGCACGTATCGCTCCATTTTATCGTGGTGCTTCATATCAAATTACCTCTCAACATTTTTAATCCTTTGCAGAGATATGCATATACACACACATAAGCACCTAAGCACAAACAGGTGTTTTGTGATTAACTATGAGTTAAAAACAACAAACCAGTGTAATGAGTTTTACATCAATGCAACGGTGTAACCATTCGACAGGCAACAACAAGATTTACAGAGCTGTACTTCTTGTAATACAGTGAAATACACACACGTACTGCAATGTATGTGTGTGTGTGTGTGTGTGTGTGTGTGTGTGTGTGTGTGTGTGTGTGTGTGTGTGTGTGTGTGTGTGTGTGTGTGTGTGTGTGTGAGTGTGTGTGTGTGTGTGTGTGTGTGTGTGTTTATATATCAATATACATGTACATAGATAGTATATATATATATATATATGTACATATATATATACATTCATATACATATATAAATATAATATATACATAAACATACATATAAATATACTTCTAGTAATACAGTGAAATGCACAAACGTATTGTAATGTGTATGTGTGTGACGTGTGTGTGTGTGTGTGTGTGTGTGTGTGTGTGTGTGTGTGTGTGTGTGTGTGTGTGTGTGTGTGTGTGTGTGTGTGTGTGTGAGTGTGAGTGTGAGTGTGAGTGTGAGTGTGAGTGTGAGTGTGAGTGTGTGTGAGTGTGAGTGTGAGTGTGAGTGTGAGTGTGTGTGTGTGTGTGTGTGTTTGTGTGTGTTTGTGTGTGTGTGTGTGCTTGTGTGTGTGTGTGTGTGTGTGTGTGTGTGTGTGTGTGTGTGTGTGTGTGTGTGTGTGTGTGTGTGTGTGTGTATGTGATATATATATATATATATATATATATATATATACATACATACATACATACATACATACATACATATACATACATATAAATATATATAAATATATATAAATATAATATACACATATAAATATACGTATATACATATAAATATATATATATATAAATAAATAAATAAATATGTACATATAAATATACATATATATACATATATAAACATATATATGAATATGTATATATAAATGTGTGTGTGTATATATAAATATAAATATATATATGTATATGTATATCGTCCTTTCCTTGGCTTTCTTACATTCCTCTTTGCAAAGACTGTTTACCAATTCATATCGCAGTGTTCTGTTTGAGACTTTCCGCAGGTCTTTGAGCTCTGGGTGGAACCGGCTTGATGTGGGTCTCTTTTCTATTGTCGGGATCATTTGGATGTTCTCAATGAAGGCACCAAGACGATGGTCAGTGGCATTGTTAGAAGCCTCCGATAGATTTTTTTTTTAATCTTTAAAGTTTTCTCGCACTTCTTGCTTGATCTGTTCAAAAATGGGGACAATCTTCGCTTTCTTAAACTTTTTGAGGGACTATTAAAATTTTATATTTTACTGGATTGTGGTCTGAATTTTCGTCTGCATCCGGACAATGCTCGGGAGTTTTTGATCGGGTTCCGGTATTTTGAACAGATCATAAGATAGTCGACTTGGTTTCTGACTCTCTCACCAGGACTAAATCATCTATATCGTCATCTGGGGTGCACATTAAACCAGATATTTATAATGACCTGTTCTTCCTTATACCAATTTATAAGTCTATCTCCACATTGATTCCGATCCCGCCGACTGAGCGGTCCAACAGTCTTGCCATCTCTCTCTGAGCCAACTTAGCATTAAAGTCACCCATGGCAATCATAATTTCATTTGATTTACATGATGGGAATAGCTCGGGAAGAGAGTTGGAGAAGCTGTCGATTTGTTGGCCTTCAGCAGCCGCAGTGAGAGCATATGCTACTAAGATGTTTACGTTTACAGGGCTAGCTTTGATCTTGACTAGTGTCATGTGGTCGTTTTTGGGCCAGAACGACAGAAGGGATTTTTTTTTTTTCGTCTAGGACCAGAACTACTCCAGGTTTCTGTTCTTGACCCCCTGAAAAAATCTTTTCTGGTCCTTCATAAAGCCCATCTGACTCCGCACAAACCTGAGCATTGGGCATTCATTCTGTCTCGTGAAGAACATTATCCAGTTTCCAGTTTGGTATAAACTTCGAATGTTCCTTCTTCCGATCTTGGAGTTATGATCTAAACCTTTTTGCCGATGAGATCTTTCTGTTTGTTGGTTGGTTTGCTACCGCAGGATGGCGATCGCAGCATCCATGCAGTTGAATGCAGCTACTTACAAGACATCATTGTGAGGCCCCGTTTGCTTATATATATATATATATATATATATATATATATATATATATACTTTACATAAAGTGTATCATATAATATATATGACATATATACATATATATTTATATATACACATACATATTCATATATATACAAACATGTCTACATATATATACACAATATATATATATATATATATTTATATATGTATACATATTCATATTATATATTATCTATATATGTACACACACATATATATCATATTTTATATATATTATATATATTACTTTATATATACCATATATATTATATTTTACATATTGTATATATATTATATTATATATTATATACATTGTATTTTATAGATAATACACATCATATAAATATTTATAAATGTAAAGATATATACTTATATACGTATATGTAAATATATATAATATGGTATATATGTACATATATACATATATATACATGTTTATGTATATATACACATATTATACATATACATATTACATATATCTATGTATATAATATATATACATATATACATATCTATATATACATATACAAGGAGCTTCAATGATGTATAAATAGATATATATACCTACATATATATAAATATATCAATATATAAAATATGTATAAACATCAATAAAAATGTATGTATATATATATAAATATATATAAATATATATACATAAACATATATATAAATATATATAACAATCATATATATAAATATATCTTCCCAGCTATGACCTATGGATCAGAAACATGGGACAGCAACCAAATTACTGGAGAGGAAAGTGATAAGTGCCCAGAGAGGGATTGAGAGGTTGATTAGCCTAAGAGATCGGATGAGAGCGACAGGGGATCAGGGAACAGACAAAAGTGGAATATATACTTGGGGGCTTCAAAAAGAAAAAATGGGAATGGGCAGGTCATATATGTCACACAGGACGACAGATGGACCAAGAAAGTAACAGACAGGGCTATAGATAACATAAAGAGGCCAAGGACCAGACCAATAACTAGATGGCGTGACGAAATAACGAAATTTGGGGGCCAAGACTGGAAACAAAAATCGCATGACATACAAAGTTGGAAAAGATTAGAAGCTTACGTCCAGCAGTGGCTTGAATCTGGATGATGATGATGATATATATATATATTATATATAAATATTTGTATAGATAAATATATAAATATATATAAATAAATATATATACATAAATATAATATTTATAAATATGTATATATATAAAAATATATAATACTTATAAATGTCTATATATAAATTATATATATATAGATATTGGTATATATAAATATATACAGCAATATATATAAATATATATATAAACATATATATATATATATATATAAATTCATATATGAATGTACATATATAAATATATATACATAAATTTCTATATGAATGTATATAAATATATATAAATATGTATACATATATGTAAATATATATAAATATATTTATATATATTCATATATATATATATATCTATATATATTTATATATATATTTATTTATACAAATTTATATGTATATATATATTTACATAGTAATATATATAAGAATATATATAAGTATATATATAAATATATACACATAAATATATGTGTATTTATATAATATATATGAATATATACATAAATATTACATATATATGTAAATCTATATATGTATTTATATGAAAGGATATATTTTTGTATATAAATATATAAATTTATAAATACATACATATGCATAGATATAAATATATAAATATGTAGATATAGATATAGATATATAAATATAAATATATATTTAAATAAATATATAAATATATATAAATATAAATACATATAAATATATATATAGAAATATCTATATATAGATATATATATATGAATATATAAATATAAAAATATATATAAATACATAAATTTATAACAATATATAAATATAAATATACATATAAATATATATACATTTGAATATATATACATGTAAATATATATAAATATATACATATAAATACACACACACACACACACACACACACACACACACACACACACACACACGTGTATATAATCGAAACC
>NC_061851.1:29792552-29795052 GCF_019202785.1 Penaeus chinensis | reverse complement strand
ATATGGTTTCAGTATAGGTTATATTGTCATATTTAGTTGACGGAATGGAAGTGATGTTATATGGAATGACATTAATTTGTATTCTTGTCTATATTTTTTTATCTCCATCTCGTTCTATCTTTAGACAACTGATGGTGATGTCATGTGGAGTGACACTGATAATGCCTGTCATGATGGTATATATCGTCTCCCTACATGTGATTTCGTCAGTAAACTGCATCAGAATATTATCACATTACCTACATTTTTATTACCTACATTGCAGTGGAAATCATCCCTCTACAGTTAATTGCATATTAACGGTGACAGTGATATCGCATGAAATAACACTGCTATCACTAATTATTACTCGGGTAAAGCATGGAAATGTCGAACAAATAAAAAACTAAATTCATTATGCTTATTTCGCCTTGGGTTATTTCACACGACATCGGTATTCTTCAGTATCTATGTGGCATGACTGTCATTCAGTTTGTAAAAAATATGAATAAGATACAGAGAAAATATTTATTTTGTAATGGTAGGGAACAGTGTCATTCAATTTTAATGTAAGCATCATGTTCTTAAATGTTGAATGGAATGACAGGTACCCACAATGGATAGGTAATTCCTTCAATTTGCTTGATATGGATCAAAATATCTAGTAAATTAGTCCAAGGTATTTACATTGACCTTCATTATATCAGTGAGTCCCCAGAATTACAGCAGAATAATTGATAGTTCAATCAGAGTTGAGCAGGGTTTTTTTTTCAAATCAGTTCCTATAACATTTATCATACTAACGTTTCATCTAAGTGTTCGTAATCTTAAACGTCAAATAAAATAAAATAAGATAGCGTCTCCTTATTTTACAATATTAAGAGAAAACGGGCTTCATTATTCTAACAGAAAACGTAAATCTTAAGGGAAAACAATTTTTAAAAGATTCCCTCCGGATAGTTGACTTGTGTATAATAATACGTTGGTGAATTAAGTAAATATCAGATAATTCCAGTGTTCCAGGTAGGTAGATAGATATGTACATTTTATATATATATATAAATGTGTGTGTGTGTGTGTGTGTGTGTGTGTGTCTGTAGGTGTGTGTGTTTGTGTGTGTGTGTGTGTGTGTGTGTGTGTCTGTGTGTGTGTGTTTGTGTGTGTGTATGTATGTATGTATGTATGTATGTATGTGTGTATGTTTGTATGTATGTATGTATGTATGTATATATGTATATATGTATATATGTATGTATGTATGTATGTATGTATGCATGTATGTATATATGTATGTATATGTATATATATGTATGTATATGTATATATATGTATATATATGTATATATATATGTGTGTGTGTGCAGTGACCCGCTCCATAAAATAGTATAACCAACTTATAAACTGACTCCAAGTGTAATAACCGCAACTTGTTCCCTGGGAAAATCTTTAAAACAAGTCCCTGACGATGTGATACAGATTATATTTTCTAAAAACATTGGCAATACTTTATAATGCATTTCAACTCTGCATTTTCAATTAAAGTATATACACATGATATGGTATAGTTGTCTTGACCCGACGATCTTATAATTAGTCTCCCTGTCTACAAAACACTGACTCTCATTATGACTCACAGACCTACGACTCACTGACTCTCATTATGACTCACATACCTACGACTCACGGCGCCTTCACAGAACGAACGCGGAATGGTAAGACAAAGAAAGACAAAATGAAATAGTTGCTCGTTTTCATCCCGCTGTTCTTATATCCCTTCCCCTTATGAAACCGAAACCGATTGTTTCATTGTATCGTAAAAAGTACATCATCCTAAACCTTCATTATACATGGATGCATGTATAACCCAAATCACCATTATTCACAAAAGAATCGTCCATAAAGACATTTCACAGGCGCAAAAAAATACCCTTTGGCTGCGTTCGTTCAAGCGACAGAAGTCAACGGCAGTTCCCGGGAAACGTGCTCTTTTTGCGTCCACAAATCCCCGCGCTCGACCGTTTCTCACGCCGAGATCGCCATTGTGGAAGAACGACTCGCAACTTCGAAATTCATTCTAACAAGCCTTTGAATGCACCTTATGGAAATAACGGAATGATGAAAAGTAAACCACAGATTTATGTTTCTTTGTTTAGATTTTTTTTGGTCTTAGTTAAAAGTAACTAACTCCGTCAGTTACACATGGGCTGCAAAAATCTAAGTAAATTATTCCACAATTTCTTCGTCTTAACTTAAACGTATAAACCATTGCTTCCGAGGGAGTAGACGATACAAATGGATACATATTGACTACGTATAAGCGCCCGAACCGCTTCTATGAATCGAGTTTAAATTGCTTAGTTTCACTTCTAATACCCAAACACACACACACACACACACACACACACACACACACACACACACACACACACACACACACACACACACACACACACACACACACATACATATATGTGTGTGCGTGTGTGTATGGACAGAGACAGACAGACATAATGAGAACGAG
>NC_061851.1:29777552-29785052 GCF_019202785.1 Penaeus chinensis | reverse complement strand
TAGTTTCGTGTTTTTTCTTTCGCTTTTTTACTTGAATTGTTTGATGTTTTGTCGTTCGGGGGGATTTACTTGAAGGGTAAGGTGCTTAAGCGTTCGACGAGGTATATGACAGTTATTTTGTTTATAATTATAAGTTCGAGCGACAAGACACAAAGGCCGACTATGTTCTTCAAGGTTATTAACATTTGAATTTTATTTCTTTGATGTTGAATATTATTATTGATTTGCTCTTTACTAATCATTTCAAGAAACAGATATTTGGAGTGTGTTTATGTTTGAGTGTCATGAGAATTAAGGCTTATTTTTCTAAATGTTATAAGGATTTGAATTTCTTGACTTTTGAAATTGTGTTTGTTATGGGAAAAGTATGTGTATTACTGAAGAAGCAACCATGAGAGGGATCTTGTGCTTATTTGGTACTGAATTGGTAAATGGTTAGGAAGCACCCACAGTGGCTTTTCAAATAAGAGCTTTTTCTTATAGGAGTCATAATGGCAATGTTCTTTTCTGAGCCACTTGAAATGCTGTGTTCTGCGAGGGAGGGCTGGCAATCTGAAATCTGACACAAAAGTCATGCAGTCTCAAGTGATTCTTTGGTCACAGAACTTAGTGCTTTGGTAAAGACCAGCAAATCCTCATTACATGTCTCCTGGCAAGATTGGGGCTTGGTCTGTTTCCATATTCAATGTGTAAATTGTCTGCAGGTTGGTAGGTAATATCTTGCCAGAATAAAAACAGTCAGGATCTCTTGGTCTTTGCCAGAGTACCAGTGGCATAAGTGCAGGTCTCCTCTGTTGCATAAGTGCAGGTGTCCTCTGAGGATTTGCCTGTGTTTTATTAATATTCATGTAATTTGAAGTAATCCACAAATTGAATACATGTTATAACATAGAATGATAAGACTTTAAATTTAAATTCAAATAAAACTATTTTTGCCAAGGTCATGGTTGTCTGCAACAATTACATCATATGTCTATTCTCGGTCAATTTTTCATATGAAGGAAGAGTGTCACCATATAAAGATTTGTGTCTTCATTCACTGTCTCCACTCATGAGATAGTTAACAGCATTTTGAAAGTACTGTTATGCTTATTATTATTATTTTTTATAAGTGTATTTTGTCATCAGTCATCTATAGAAGAGTGAGTTTATATGATGAAAATGTCAGTGTGTTAGCTGGAGAATAATTGAAGTGATCGGAATGAATTAGGCTATCAAAATAAAGTACTCTTGATAATTAATGGAGTTTAAAGAGGAAATTTTTCAATTTGGTGTTGCTAAATTCTGAAAATATATTTCAGGTACAACATGAGCCTGAAGATCTGTAACCTTCAGGGAGTTACGGATGCCCTTTTCCGTGAGTTCCTCTCCCAGCCTGGGGAACGGCAATGGTGCAGCGAGATTCTCCGTTCCATCACCAAGGGTAATCAGTGTCTTGTTTGTCAAGACTTTTCTTTTGAGTTTTTGTTATTAGAAATTTAACATTAATGTTTAGAATTGATGATGTAGATGTTAATACTATTTATCACTATTGAAATAGTTGTTTAATGATTTTGTTCCCTTTAAATGTTTGTTTTTTTTCCTTGTTGTTTTTCATAAATCATTTATACCATGGTGCTTACAGATCTATTCCAGGAAAAATATTAACCATATTTAATGGCATTTAAGACACTGTTTTTTTCCAAACAAATGATTGAAAAACATTCCTGAGATAGGGCCAGTTTTTTTTCTGAATATACCCTGCTGAAATGGAGGTGTGTCTTTTATGGTTAGGTGTTTTTTAAGTATTACCAGTCTGCATAATATGAGAAAGCAAGGGCATGTATGTGGTCATGTAGATGAAAGCAGAGAGGCAATAATCTATGTGAAGCCCGGCATTATTATAGATGACCATGCATTGTAACCAATTTTTCTGCTGTGCAGTTTTTATGATTATTTACTGTAGATCCTCCTTTAGTGATGTTTTGTCTTCCATACTTTAAATTTCAGCATAGGCAAACAAACTCCCGTGAGATATATCCTTGTATGATAAAGCTGGGACTGGTTCTTTATTTGGTAGTGTATTACCACAGTGATCTACAAGCTCTGTTTTGCCAGAAAATATATGATGGAGAGATCATAAATATTGCCTAAGCATAAAGTATGAAAGCCAAGGTCCAAATTTAAATGTGGAATCACTGACTTTGTTATGATTTTTACTTAACCTTTGTTTTGTTCGTAATATTTTTTTTTATACATTGGGAATGTTGTTTTGTGTGTTCTTTATGAATATTACATTAGTTTTTCACTGTCCTGTGTGTGGTTATATTATAGATAATTTCTTAAATCTATAACCCCTTATAAGATGTGAAGTTGAACCGTGGTCATTGGAGTGCATCTTATGAAGTAAATTGTCATACACCTCTTTAGCAGCTTTATATCAGACTGCTGTATGACCCTTCAGGACCTTAGCATCAGACTTGTATGTGTCTCTTTAGTGGCTTAGCATCAAACTGCTTTAAACCTTTTTATTACAGTATTTTTCACAGTATTTCTGTGTACCTGGCAGTATTTGTTATTGCCATTATTTGTATTTAGTTTTTTTTTTTTTCCATTGCTGTGTTCCCGAAAAGGTTGACTGATTTCCTGTAACATGTTCACATTGCAGAATAAATGCAAAACAAGCACTGATACAGTTTATTGGTTAAGGCCCTGGAAAGAGTACTTTCATGGTGTGTGTAGGTATCTGTTTAATTTTCAATAACTTTACATTAACAACAGAACTCAACAACTTATAAATTAATAGCCCTTGAAAAACAGTGAATACCTCTTGACTGACATTATACAGTAAACCTAATCCAAAAGAAATTGCATACTAACTTTTTTCAACCAGGATTTTTAAATATTATTTTAATGTAATGTCTATAAGTCACCATTTTTACTGCATATGCCTAACACTCAGCACCCATGGTTTAATAAAATGCAGTGCATCCTCTCACAGTGGCCTTAGACCATGCTAAGTGCCCTTCCTGTGACCAGTTGGTTTGGCCAAGTATTATTAAAGGTATTATTAGATTTCCTTCAATTTTTACGTTACAATTTAGCTTTTAAAAAAGGTAGAAGAATATAATTTTTTTAGTTGTTCCTTTTTTATGTGCCAGACTACAGGTTTGTCACCAACTATTTTGGAATAATTTTGATTAAAGTGATACTGGTGTACCTTTCTTCTGATTTGCAATGTTACATGCATGTATTATAACAAGAAATATCAAAATGTCTGATACTTATTTGTCAGCTTGTAAAACCCTTCTACAATTTTGCCTTTTACAATACTATATTCTTAAATGTGAGAATAACTACTACATTTTTTATTACCTTTTCAATTAATCTTAAACTGTTCAAAGATAGGCCCTGTGAGAGGAATATTTTCAGGCACAGCAATATTTCATACTCTTACATATATTCATCTCCCTTCTGGTTGGTAGGGTCTCGATCGACTGGACAGATGATGATGGAATAATGTTTTTCTGCTCTCTCTCTTTAGGTGAAGCCTAGATTTTGTATATGACATTATAATATCAAAATATTGATAGCATGAAAGAAATCAAATCAGAGTATCTCTGTTGATGTTCATTTGAATTTAAATGGGTTGTACGTCAGAATGCGGTTTGATTTATCATATGATATATTAATTACTCTGGTATTTTTATGTTAGTGGAATATAATGTCTGTCCTTGATTTTTATATATTTAATTTAATTTCCAGTGTTACTTTATAATGTGTTACAAATTGAGAAACAACGTTGGAAGGAAAACAAAACAGGGATGTATACTAGAAATGACAATTTCTAAAGGCAATTATGTAGCTTTTGTCCTTTAACCAAAACTTGATGTACAGTATGAAAATATTCTTTGAAAGTCATGAGGTTTACTATATATTCATATATAATACTATGATGTACATAATTGGCTATTGTTTGGTGGGGGGGGTGACATGTCTTTTGTTTGGGGTGAGGGTGGCATACAGCTGTAGGAATTTCAGTCCTATATCAATATTCTAGATCATGTATGTCTTGTCTTATATACATACATTTTTACCATTCACTGCAAATCAGTCTTATATATGGCAACTTTTTTGACTGAGTAATTATTGAATCAACAACATTCTTACCTGAGTCTTTGTTTATTGCTGTCACTCTGAAGGAGTCATTGTTTATTAGTCATTATAAAGAAGTCATTGTTTATTGATCTAGGATAAAAAAAATATAAAAAGTCTTTATTACCTGTGGATTCATAAGGCCTGTAATTTTGATAATTAATTTAATTGCTCCTAGAAATATCTAAACCAATAATTCATATAATTTAGTATGCAGGATGGTGATGCAAGAAAAGTTTACTAACATTATGGAAGAATTTTTCTATAAATACTGTTCTTTATATGAAATGATGATGATGTTCTCCCAATAGCATTTTTCCCTTGATAATATTTTTTCTGTTCTTTTACTATTGTTTCATGGAATCACAGATACATCCATGAAAAATTTCTGTTGAGTATGACAAATTCTAGTCCCAACATTTTGCCCCAATCCTATATTTCTTTGATATTTACTAGTGTTTACTTGATATATGGTTACAAGATGGCCTGGTGATAGATCTGCATTGGTGAATGATTGTTTGTAATGGTGTTTTTTGCTGAACATATTCACTAGCCCGATATGCAGCCCTTACCAAATCCCATAATTAACCGAGTATTGTCAGGCAGCGAGGAGTTGCTTGCTACTGTTTGTGCTTGAAATTATTTAAGACTTTATTCTTTGTGATGCATTTTTTATTATGAAATTATTTACATTAGATATTCCTATAAGGATAAACTGGATTCAGAATTCTTGAATGAGTTTGAATGTCATAGTCTTATAGAAATTTTATTTTTTATTTTTATTTTTGTATTATTCTTGTTGTCTTTGATTGGTTGACAGATTGTGCTGTTTTTACTTTTCATTTTTTAATATTGGTATTGGCTGTCTACTAGTGCTACAGTGTTTGATATTTTCCACTTTTAAGTCTCTGATTTATTATTGGGTCAAATGTTAAGTGATGTTTGATTTAATCTTTAGCTTGACCTTGATAGATTTACTTTTTGAAAGTAAATTCTACAGTTCTGCTAAGTATTTTGCAATAGAGAAAAATTGGTTGAGGAGACAGGTCTAGATGTTAAGTTATTAACCCAATGCCGACGGGCCTGACGTGTATGTACGTGCTATGCCCACTGTGAGTACTTGTTTGATTGTTTTTACACATAGATGGCTACACTTGTACTAAGTCACCAATGAGCCAGTTACGAGTACTGCCTGTCTTGGCCGTTTACCCTTTTCTTTGATTTATGAAAATATTTTATGTTATCTTATTTTGCTGTTACTAATGTCTATAACATTATAGTAATTATAATGTTTATAATAAGAATAACACCATCAATATTCTTAGCACTAGTAAAAAATATGTTTTTCCCACCAATTCAAGGAAAGGTGAAATCAGGTAAGGTCACAAGATCTACTAATTGACTCCTTTATTGCTAAGCACTAGCAGAGCCATCTATGTGCAGAGACATTTCACAAAAATATAAAAAATGAGCACAGCATTTTCCCCATCATGATTATGATAGTTACTGTTATTATTATAATTATTATTATTATTATTATTATTATTATTATTATTATTATTATTATTATTGATAATATTATTATTATTATCATTATATTATTGTTATTATTATTATTATTATTTTTATTATTATTATTATTATTATTCATAATATTATTATTATCATATTATTGTTATTATTATTATTATTATTATTATTATTATTATTATTATTATTATTATTATTGTTACTGTTATTATTATTATTATTTATATTATTGTTGTTGTTGTTATTATTATTAATATTAATATTAATATTAATATTAATATTATTATTAATATTATTCTTATTGATATTATTAATGTTATTATTAGTGTTATTGTTATTATTTTCATTTTTATTGTTATTGTTATTGTTATGCTAATATATCTTTCTTTTTTTCTGCAGGGGAGAGGGTGGAGACAAATGACTTTCTGAAGCTATCCTCAGATACACCCTCTCGCAGTTCCCCTCGCAGTTCCCCAGTGAACTCTCCCCGCAACCATGCCCATCTTTCCCCACTTCTCCTTCCACCCTCCCCCCGTTCTCCTGTGTCCCCTCTCCCACAGTCCCTGAATTCGGGTCTGCTCTTCTCACGGAACAGTGGCCAGCCTGGGCCTGCCTCTGCTGCCTCTGGCACTACAACCCCATCCTCCACCACAGCCTCCTCCTCCTCTCCCAATTCTGTGGGCTTTTCTTCTGTCACCAACTTCTTCTCCACCTCCCTGGCAAATGAGGCAAGGCCCAGCACTCCGACCAGTTCTCTCGGACGCAAGCACATCTGGCGTAGGGTGAGTACAAGGAGACATTTTTTCTTCCTTTGGTGTTCGGTGATAGGTGCATGGAAATTGTTTTGTAGATCTTTTCCAATTTTCTTTTCTGTTTTTGGTTTTGGTTGCATGGTGTATGTGGTCTTCAGGTCTGCTACCTTATACTTAGATCAGCAGAATAGTATGCAGACACCAAAGAAAAGGGAAAAGCAATAGATGATGTAGTGGAACTGTTGAATCAAGAAGCAGTTCCAACATTTGTAATTCCACGATACATTTTATGGCAAAGGATAGCTGAACATAAGATTTGGTATGGGCTAATGTTGGCCAGTCGGATGTTCAAGTGGAAGATATTTGTATTTGGCACATGAAAAGGTAAAGGGAGAGGGAAAGAGACAGTTAAACATATCAGACTGGTTATGGAGTTGTACTTGATCATTATATCAATTTCTTTGTTGAAGGACAAAGGCTGAGTTTCTCACAGAACATCAAGGCAAATGGAACCTGGTGGTGTGTTAATGTAACTAAACAGAACTTTGTAACTTGGAGGATCAGATGTTACACAAATATTAGTACTCATGGCAGTAATTGTTTTACATGCTGTATTTTCTGTTGTTATAGAAATGGTAATGTGGTGTGTCACTTGCTGGATAAATCAGTAGGTTGTTAGTAAAGACTTTCAATGCATTTAGCTTTTAATTGTGAAGTTATCTATATTGGTATCTCTTGTCATTTTGTTATTTCTGGAGCACTTGTGCATTATGCCTTAGACTGATGCCATAGTGTTGTATCCAAGTGGGGCTGTCATACATTAACATAATACGAAACCATTGTTGGAGTTTGAGAAAGGCGTCTTGCATGACATCGATAACAGTTACTATGTTACTAGTTACTATGACAGAAAGGAAGTCCTGAATGTTTGAGTTTTAAATTCTATTTGATTGGGATATCAAGTTGTGTATATGTGGCCAACACTGTTTCTGTGACTGTGAGTGATACAAGACATGTTGTGATTCATAGTGATGATGTGATTACTGTTTTGTATGTTATGATTCGTAGAGTGATGTGATTGCTG
>NC_061851.1:29760052-29767552 GCF_019202785.1 Penaeus chinensis | reverse complement strand
TTTTTTAAGTTTAGTTTTTGAGTCTCGTATTAGTTTGTTTGTTTATTTACTTTGCATAACCATCAGTCTGTTTTCTTAATCTCGTGCAATTTGTAGTGTAGGGAGTATAGTGTCGCTCCTGAGAACGTGAAGGATTTTTGTTGTTGTTGAGCTTGACAGATGACGCCTAGGTTATCAGATATCCGTTAAGTGTTCCTTTTTTAAATCCTTAGTTAGCATGAGGTGTTTTGACTTTGTGTTTGCTTTTCATTTATTGGATTCCTATTTTTGTAATTTTTTTGTGAGGGGGTGGGGCGGGGAGGGGGCGTTGTGGATTCCCTAATGGAGTGGTTCGATGCTTCATTCTGACAACATATATTGTCGTGTGTTTTTCTCTCGCTCTGTCTCTGTCTTTTTGGCTCGGGTCTGTTTGTATATTTTCTCTCTCCTCTTTTCTGGTCTCTGCTCTGCTCTATCTCCTCTCTCCTTCCTCTCCTCTCTCCTCTCCTCTCCTCTCCTCTCCCCCTCTCCTCTCCTCTCCTCTCCTCCCCTCTCCTCTCCTCTCCCCTCCCCCCTCTCTCTCTCTCTCTCTCTCTCTCTCTCTCTCTCTCTCTCTCTCTCTCTCTCTCTCTCTCTCTCTCTCTCTCTCTCTCTCTCTCTCTCTCTCTCTCTCTTTTTCTCTCTCTCTCTCTCATAGTATGAAGTACGTATGTATGAAGATAGTGAACAGTAAAGAGCTGAGCTGGGGAGGGGGGAGGGGGAAGGGGGGTGCTGCTGACTTTATACGCGGTTGGTGAAGTCATCACCGACACCTCCCTCCCCCCCACCCACACCCCCTCCCCCTCCCCCGTCCTGTTCTAAGGATCTGTCCTACATCGGGTATGTCCTTCCCCTTCTCTCCCTTCTCTTGTCTCTCTGCCCCTCCTCCCCCTCCATCCCTCTTTCTTTCTTACCTCTCCTCCTCCCCTCTTTCTTATACTTTCTCCCTTTCTCTCCTCTCCTCTCCCTCCCTTTTGGTGACCTCCTCCCGTTCATCATCATTTTCTTCCTTTTCTCCCCCTTTCGCTTTTCTCTCTCCGTCTTTCTTCTTAGAGAAAGTAATGTAATCAGTGTCTGTGTGTCTGGCTGGTATGTGTGAGTGAGAGAAAGTGAGTGTGAGAGTAAGTGTGAGAGTGAGAGTGAGTGTGAGAGTGAGAGTGAGAGTGAGAGTGAGAGTGAGTGTGAGAGTGAGAGTGAGAGTGAGTGAGTGAGTGAGTGAGTGGGTGAGTGAGTGAGTGAGTGAGTGAGTGAGCGAGCGAGCGAGTGAGCGCTTCCTTATCAGAGGTGTTTCGGCGTGTCAGAGTCTGTCTGAACCAAATATAGCGATGCTGCTGGCGGACTCTTCTCTGCCAGAGACTTCGATCACTCTCGCTGAATTATATGCCCTCTCTCTCTCTCTCTCTCTCTCTCTCTCTCTCTCTCTCTCTCTCTCTCTCTCTCTCTCTCTCTCTCTCTCTCTCTCTCTCTCTCTCTCTCTTCTCTCTCTCTCTCTCTCTTTCTCTCTTTCTCTCGCTGTCTCTTTCTCTCTCTTCCTCCCTTCGTCCCTCCCTCCCTCTCCCCATCTCCCTTTCTCCCTCCCTCTCCCCCTCACCACCTCACCCCCTCACCCCCTCACCCCCTCACCCCCTCACTCCCAGGTTGAGGAAGGCGCGCCGGACGAGGAAAGGGAAGAGATTACTAAAGCGAGGGAGTCGAGGATAGTGAATTCATTAAGTAAGGGAAGTAGGATGTTAGGAATCTATTTTATTTGTTTATTTATTTATTTATTTGATTTATATATTTTTTTTGTCTTCCTGTGGTTGATTTATCTTGGTATTCTGGTTTTCATTGTTTGATATTTGTTTGTGATTGTTGTTAGTTTCTGTTATTACTACGTTTATTCCGGGTATGAGGAGAGTGATTTTCTCTCTGGTCGGAAAACAGAGACGACAAATTTTGAGCCATTTTTTTAAATTTACAATTTGATTAATTAGTTATATATTATTTATTTATTTTATTTCATTTTATTTTATTTGTCGATGCTTTGACTTAAGGAAAGCAGCATATTTTCTGGAGTGTGATTCCGCGATGCAAATTCGACGCCACGCCACACCTGAACCACTCGAAGTGCCATGAGTCGATCTTGATGACATGTCGATCAAGTTCAGGGGCGATGAGTGCTCGTTAATCCACGTGCAGAGTTGATTCCGACGCGATGCACTTGCGGTGGAGATGGCGTCGTCATTCGCGGGGGCAATGGCGATGACGACTCGATTCATACGTGCGATGGCGGGGGCGACGTGTGTGTGTGTGTGTGTGTGTGTGTGTTTGTGTGTGTGTGTGTGTGTGTGTGTGTGTGTGTGTGTGTGTGTGTGTGTGTGTGTGTGTGTGTGTGTGTGTGTGTGTGTGTGTCTGTGTCTGTGTGTGTGTGAGTGTGAGTGTGAGTGTGAGTGTGAGTGTGAGTGTGAGTGTGAGTGTGTGTGTGTGTGTGTGTGTGTGTGTGTGTGTGTGTGTGTGAGTGTGAGTGTGAGTGTGAGTGTGAGTGTGAGTGTGAGTGTGAGTGTGAGTGTACAGTGCGTGCAGTGTGTACCCAAGTGTGTGTGTGCATCGACGCGTTCCTTCGTTCCCACGTGCACCGCCCGGGGCTGACTACAATGGGAATCGCCAATCGTCTTGGCCAGGTGTCACGGCACGAGGGCGTAGGTCGGCGGAGGAAGTGTCTCATTAGAGCACTTTCCTCGTGTCTCCCTCTCTCATGTCTCTTTCTGTCTCGGTCTCTCTCTCTCTCCCTCCTCCCTTTCTCTATTTACATGTGGTCGTCCCTTTTGTTAGTTCAAGCGAAGGGGGAAGCAACGGGGGAGCGGCTAGGACGGGTATAGAGGAGAAGTGAGGAAAAGAAGAAGAAGAAGAAGAAGGAGAAGAAACAGTAGAAAGAAAAATTAGTAGGCGTAGAAGGACGCCATGACGGATATCTCAGCAACTCGATCGAGCGACCAAGGGCATCTCCTAGGGTGGGGGTGGGGGTGGGGGGGGGCGGGCGAGAGGGCAGAGGAAGAGCAAATTGGGGAAGGGCAGGGTCTTTTAGGGGGTGGGGGGTGGGGCAACGGGTGGGGGTGGGGGAGGTGGTACTACGTGTACGGTGCGGGAGCGGACAAGACGTGCCATTGTTTGTTTTTACAATGGGAGGACCACCGGAGAATCTGTTCCCGCGCGGACCTCTTTGCTCGGCGTCCTCCCATCTCTCTTCTCTTCTCTTCTCTTCTCTCCTATCTTCTCTTTCGACTCCCGGCCATACTGTATTGCTCCTTCATTCGCCCCCCTCCCTTCCTTCCTCTCCAAAAGCTCCTTCCCTTAGTTCCCTCTCACCTTCCTTCCCTCTCATGTCCGCTCCCTTCTTCCCTCCCTCCCTCCCTCCCTCCCTCCCTCCCTCCCTCCCTCCCTCTCATCCTACTCCCCTCTTCCTCCCTCCCTTATTTTCGGTTTATTATTTACTCTCCTGCTCCTCCTCCTCCCTCTCCCCCGCTCTTATACTCATTATACTGTAAGATTCATGTCGAATGGGCGACAGAGAAAGAAAGAAAGAAAGAAAGAAAGAAAGAAAGAAAGAAAGAAAGAAAGGGAGAGAGAGGAAATGAGAGAGAGAGAGAAAGGGACAGAGAGAGAAAGGGACAGAAGAAAGGAGTAGGGATGGAAGAGAAAGGGTGTAGCTCTCCTAGTGGCTAGCTTCTAGTGTCGTTTGGGACTAGTGTTAATGCAGCTCTTCCGGTCCCTTGATTTGTTATTAGCACAGTGTCAAGGAAAGTAAATTGGCTGGCAGTACTGTGTTCCGTTTCTTGAGTGTTGGACGGAAGCTGTTAATGAGATGGAGGTGCCATGAAGGAATGGACTGGCAGACAGTCAGGTTGACAGGCAGGCAGGCAGGTAGATAGGTAGCTAGGCTGGCAGGTCGGGAAGCAGACAGGCAGAGATAGATGGTTAGATAGATAGACAGTTAGGTAGAAATAGGGCCTTTGTGGGTGTGCACATATTTCCCCCTGTGCATCTTTTTGTGTTCCCGTTGTGTGACATGGCATGACAAGACCAGTGTTTCCCCTCCATCCCTGAACACCCTCCGCCCCTCTTCAACCCCCTCCCTCCCCTCCCCATTCCCTCCCCATTCCCTCCAGCGAGCCCCCCCCCTCCCTTAACGCTTCGCCTCCCCCTATCCTCCCCCCATCCCCTCTCCCTCCTGCGACCCTAACCCTCGTACACAGCTTGTCGGTGCACACCAGCGTGTACACTTGACCGCTCTAGCGCAACGGTACTGCGAGTAAGTGGCCGGTCTGTCGGGTGCCTCCTTCCCCGTGCTCGGCCCCCCCCCTCCCCCCCACTCCCTCCTGGCTCGTGTGCCTATTCTCCTCCCTTTCCTTCCCCCTTTTCTACTTTCGAGTCTTCCCCTTTCACTCCCTTCTGCCTTTCACCCTAACCCTGTTTCTCCCTTTCTCCCTGGTTTCCCTTCTCTCTTTTCGCCCCCCTCCTCTCTTCCCCACTCGTCCCTTTTCCCCAATCTTCCCCTCCTCTTTCTCTCTTTCTCCTTTTACCCTCTTCTCCTCTCCCTGTACCCCTTGTTTTTTTCTTCTCCTTTCTCCTTCTTTTCCTCTCATTCTCCCTCTTCCACCATTCTCTCCCCTTCCCCCCCCCCCCCCGCTCAGCAGCACCGTCATGGGTCCATCCCCCCCCCCTTTTTTTTAAGGATTCGTTATGTTCGTGATTGGTATGTGATGCCAGAAGGGGGGGGGGTGATGGCAGTGGGGGAGGGGGTGATGGCAGAGGGGGGGAGGGGTGATGGCAGTGGGGTTGGTGGGTAATGGAGATGGAAGTGACGTTGATGATGGGAGGGGGGTAAAGATGGTTTCAGTGGGTCTGTTTGTGGGAAGCTGCTGTTGTTATTTTCATGCGTGTCGTTTTATATATATATATATATATATTTTTTTTCGTTTCTTTGTTTTCTTGGGTTTTGGCTTCATTTCGTTGTCTCTATCTATTCGTCATCGTCATCAATACCATCGTCATCAACATCATCGCCATCAACATCATTATCAACATCATCATCAACATCAACATCAACATCAACATCAACATCAACATCAACATCAACATCATCATCATCATCATCATTATCATCATCATTGTCGTCGTTGCCGTCGTTATGAACATGTAGAGTACAATTGCAGGCTTTCTTAATATTATTTTCTCTCTACTACTGATACTAGTATTACCACTGGCCAAACCACTGTTTCGACTCGCTTGTAATGCTCTTCTCTCCTTCTTCCCTCTGTCTCTCCTCATGCTCTTTCTCTTTCTCTCTCTTTCTCTCTCTCTTTTGTCTTTCTCTCTCTTTTTTTTCTTTTGTTTCTGTTTCTCTTGTGTTTTTTTTTTCTATTTCTGCTTTATATTTTCCCCCCGTGTTCTCTTTATCTCTCTGTATCTCATAAACCGTCGTCATAATATTATTATAAACCATCGAAAGAGAGAGACAGACAGACAGACAGACAGACAGACAGACAGACAGACAGACAGACAGACAGACAGACAGACAGACAGACAGACAGACATAGAAAGTTTATATGTGTATATACACTTTCCTGTGTATATATACGTTTACTTCTGTGAGTGTCCTCTCTCTTTTCCGTTTCCCACGACACTTACCTTTCCCGTCCTGGCGACTCCCCGCCTCGGCTGGCACTGTGGCTGCAGCGCCTCCTTCAACTTCGTCCAAGAACACACACGTTCAAACGCACATAAACGCACACGAATGTACACATAACCAGATAGAAAGATAAGTAGACAGACAGACAGACAGACCGACCGACTATCAGACAGACAGACACACTCACCGTCAGCTAAACTCGTGTACCAGTCATGCCATATCTTATGTCAATGCGGAAATAGATAAACGTAGAGAGAATAAAATAGATAAGCAAATGAAGCAAAGAAAGAAAAACCTTGAAGGAAGAAGAAAAAAAAATCAATGAAAAAAAGAGTGTGGTGTGATTTCCAGTTTCCCTTTTTTTTTTTTTTTTTAATCTAGTTTTATTTTCATTTTTGGGAGAATATTCAAAAAAAAAAAAAAAAAAAAAAATCAAGATCCCCGCCTGCTATTCAGCCGCGCGCTTCCTTCCCTCCGAGGATTCTCCAGAGGCTGCCACGACAACTTCTACGCTCTAGTAAGTGCTGATCTCAAAAGTCCTCCTCGACGTTGGTGTCAGTGATCGATGTGTGTGTATGTGTGTGTGTTTATGTACGGGAGAATGTGCGTGGTCTCGGGTTGTTTACTGTGTGGGGGGGGGGGGGGCAGCGGCGCGGAAAGTAGGTTTGTGAAGTGTTTTTTTTGTTTTTTTTTACAATCAATATTTGTATTTATACGTATGTATTCGGAATTCACAGTATAAGTATCATTTTGGTAGATAGGCGGGTAGGTAGATTTATATATATATATATATATATATGTGTGTATTTGTGTGTATTTGTGTGTGTGTGTGTGTGTGTGTGTGTGTGTGTGTGTGTGTGTGTGTGTGTGTGTGTGTGTGTGTGTGTGTGTGTGTGTACTCATGTGTTTATGTGTATTATGTATATCAGCTGTAAAACCGTCATTATGCAGTTATTATAGTAAGATAGATAATATATGCGTAGAAAATCGACTGTAATTATGAGACTCCAGATTCTTTTGACATTCTGTCTTTAATCCAATTCAGTCTGCGTCATTTCGGAGACCTTCGTTAGTTCGCGGGAGATGTTATTGTTATTCTTTTGATGCGCCAAGGTTGTCGTTTTTTTCTGCTGCAGCGAACGTCAAGTCAAACGTGCATTGTCCTCGCGTGTTTTTAGTACTTTATACACGTGTGTGTGGGTGAGGACGCGGGGTGTGTAGGTGTATTGTGTGTAAGGGGGGGGGGGGGGTGCTGTGATGTGTGTGCGTGTGCGTGTGCGTGTGCGTGTGCGTGTGCGTATGTGTGTGTGTGGTGATATATGACGTGAACACATGTGTCAGGCGTTCGCTCAAGGTCTTTTAGGAGGGGGAGGGAAGTGGTGGGACGGGGGGGGGGGGGTCGTAGGCTGTTGCGGTGGTTACACATTCCTGAGTCGCCGATGAAGGTAGGATTAGTAATAGTGTTAAAGCAGTAATAGTGATGATGGTGATAAGATTAGTGATGATGATAAGGCTAATGAGGAAGATAATTAAGCCTACGTTGATAATGATAATAGTGATGATGATAATGATACTGGATGTAATTACCTCGTGATGGTGCAGGATTGACATCAGAAATGTTCACCTGTGATAATGTTCTCTTGTTTGTTGATGCATTCATCGCATGCATCTGTTTTGCATAGTAAAATAGACACCTCACGTTCTCGACGACCTGCAGGCGGCGAGGACCAAGTCGTTCTTCGCCCGGTGGTAGAAATCAGTAGGTCGTGGGACGTCAGGGGAATGGAGGGGAGGGGAGGGGGGAGGGGAGGGGG
>NC_061851.1:29752552-29755052 GCF_019202785.1 Penaeus chinensis | reverse complement strand
CCCCGTTCCCCAGCCCCCATACCCCCAACCGCCCTTCTCCCCTTTCCTCTCCCTCACCCTCCCCCTCTCCCCCTCCCTCTCCCTCTCCCTCTCCCTCTCCGGTTGGGGTTGGGGGTATCAGGGATGGTTACGGGATTTCAGCTTATCTTTCCCTAAACGTAGTCTTTCCTCTCGTCTCCTCATCCTCGTCTTCTGCCTCTTCTCCTATTTACTTCTTTAATTTCATCGTTTCCCCCTCCTCTCTCTCTCTCTCTCTCTCTCTCTCTCTCTCTCTCTCTCTCTCTCTCTCTCTCTCTCTCTCTCTCTCTCTCCTCTCTCCCTCTCTCTCTCTCTCTCTCTCTCTCTCTCCCTCTCTCCCTCTCTCTCTCTCTCTCTCTCTCTCTCTCTCTCTCTCTCTCTCTCTCTCTCTCCTCTCCCTCTCTCTCTCTCTCTCTCTCTCTCTCTCTCTCTCTCTCTCTCTCTCTCTCTCTCTCTCTCTCTCTCTCTCTCTCTCTCTCCATTCCTTCTTTTTTTTTATCTTGGCTCCCTCACTTCCCTTGGTTCCTCTCCTCCTTTCTCTTCTGTCTTCGCAACGGAAACGAGCAAGCTGAAACCGCAGAGGTCTGAGAGGAGGAAAGTCGGGGGTGGTTACCGCGCGAGACTTACTTTTACGCAAGTATTTTATTATTTTTTGAGGTGGGGTGGGGGAGTGGGGGAGGGGCGGAGATGGGATGAATGTGGGGGAATGGTGGGGTAGGGGTGAGGGGTAAGGGAGGGGAGGTGAATGGATTTCTGAGGTCTCTGTTCGGTTGTTTGTTTGTTGTTGTTGTTGTTATTGTTGTTATTGTTGATGCTTTGCCTTTGGGGAGATTTCGTCATAGTTGTCTTCGTCATTGACATCATTATTATTACTCTCATGATTATCACTGTAACATAATAGCTATTGCCACATCGCTATCATTATTTTGTTCTTTATTAATATCTTCATTATAACGTCGTATTAGATCTTTCTACATTTCCCGCCTCGTTTTTTTTAGCTCCCCTCTTCTGCATCCCTTGTATCTGTATTTTATAGACAGAAAAAGAGACAGATAAAGAAAGAAAGAGAGAAAGAGAGAGAGCGAGAGAGCGAATAACAGAGTAGGAGAGAGAGAGGAGGATATTAACACATAGATGAGGGGGGATAATAACAGGTAGAGCTATCATAAGGTCATGGGCTTGCTCTGTGAGTGTGATGATCTTGGCTTCTGTTTGTAATCAGATCACGGGAAGGGCGTGGATGATAAAAGGGGGTGGGGGTGAGGGCTAGGAAGGAGGGCAGAATAGAGGATTAGGAGGAGGAGGGCAAGGAGATGAAAAATGAGAGATACAAGGAAAGGGGGAGAGCGAGAGAGAGGAATGGAAGAGATGTAGAGAGAGGAGTAGAGAGAGAGAAGGGGGGAAGAGAGCAAGGGAGAGGAGGAGGGCAAGGAGATGAAAAATGAGAGATACAAGGAAAGGGGGAGAGCGAGAGAGAGGAATGGAAGAGATGTAGAGAGAGGAGTAGAGAGAGAGAAGGGGGGAAGAGAGCAAGGGAGAGGAGGAGGGCAAGGAGATGAAAAATGAGAGATACAAGGAAAGGGGGAGAGCGAGAGAGAGGAATGGAAGAGATGTAGAGAGAGGAGTAGAGAGAGAGAAGGGGGGAAGAGAGCAAGGGAGAGGAGGAGGGCAAGGAGATGAAAAATGAGAGATACAAGGAAAGGGGGAGAGCGAGAGAGAGGAATGGAAGAGATGTAGAGAGAGGAGTAGAGAGAGAGAAGGGGGGAAGAGAGCAAGGGAGAGGAGGAGGGCAAGGAGATGAAAAATGAGAGATACAAGGAAAGGGGGAGAGCGAGAGAGAGGAATGGAAGAGATGTAGAGAGAGGAGTAGAGAGAGAGAAGGGGGGAAGAGAGCAAGGGAGAGGAGGAGGGCAAGGAGATGAAAAATGAGAGATACAAGGAAAGGGGGGAGAGCGAGAGAGAGGAATGGAAGAGATGTAGAGAGAGGAGTAGAGAGAGAGAAGGGGGGAAGAGAGCAAGGGAGAGGAGGAGGGCAAGGAGATGAAAAATGAGAGATACAAGGAAAGGGGGAGAGCGAGAGAGAGGAATGGAAGAGATGTAGAGAGAGGAGTAGAGAGAGAGAAGGGGGGAAGAGAGCAAGGGAGAGGAGGAGGGCAAGGAGATGAAAAATGAGAGATACAAGGAAAGGGGGAGAGCGAGAGAGAGGAATGGAAGAGATGTAGAGAGAGGAGTGGAGGGAGAGAAAAGAGGGAAGGAGAGCAAGGGAGAGCGACGGAAAGGGGTTGAGAAAGAAAGGCCTGAGAGAGAAGATGGAAAGAAGAAAAAAAAGACTGATCGGGGAAAGGGGTGAGGCAGACTATAAACAAATGAAAAGCGGTTAGTATAAAGAGGGAGGTTGTGGGGGGTGAAGGCCGCCAACCCCTCTGAATTACACGTGATAACGATTGAGGGGAGGGGGAGGAGGAGGAGGAGAGGGGTGGTG
>NC_061851.1:29727552-29730052 GCF_019202785.1 Penaeus chinensis | reverse complement strand
AGATAAAGAGACCAACGAATAGAAAGAACAAAGGAAATGAAAGAAAAGTGAAGAAGTGAAAAAAACAAGACTAGGAAGAGTAAATAAGAAAGCAAACGGGAGAAAGTGAGAGCCAGAGATTCAACGAGGAAGAAAAGGCGCAGGCAAGCGCTGGAGCGCCGTGTGCTCCTCTTGGGCCCACCTGCGCTGTCTATCAAGAGTCCTTGTGATGTGGCGGTGGGCTGAGGATGGCGCCGGCACAGGGAGTGGGGGCGTGAGGGATGCCGTTACCTGTTGCGGGCGGGCGGGCGGGCGGGCGTGGTAGGCGGCCGTGGTGGGCTGTATATAGGAATGGCCGGGGGAGGGGGAGATAAGCCGAAGGACGTTATGGTAATAAGGAGGGTTTGTGTTATGGTGTATGTATATGTGTGTATGTGTGTGTGTGTGTGTGTGTGTGTGTGTGTGTGTGTGTGTGTGTGTGTGTGTGTGTGTGTGTGTGTGTGTGTGTGTGTGTGTGTGTGTGTGTGTGTTAGAGAGAGAGAGAGAGAGAGAGAGAGAGAGAGAGAGAGAGAGAGAGAGAGAGAGAGAGAGAGAGAGAGAGAGAGAGAGAGAGAGAGAGAGAGAGAGAGAGGACGATCACTTCTTATGGCGGATCTGGAGAGGTACTGGTGATCTTTTGAGTGGGGAACAGCTATTTACAAATTTATTTACAAATTTCACAACCCATGGATAAGAAAAATAAATAAAGAACTAATCCACCGTCACAGAACACTATTTAATTCAAGGAAGCTGCCGCATGCTGTGCCTTTTAACGTCAGTATTAAGCAAGAGAATAATACAGGAACATCATAATGTGATCACGGAGAGTTCTTTGTTGGAGCTTAAATGAAGGTAAACCCCGGGGTCTGCTTCGTAAAGGGTGATTGGAAATTAGTCTTTGGTTATTTGGAAACGTTGGTTGGGTGAGATGAGGTGTCAGGGAGAGGGTAGACCATAGTAATACGTGGATTATGTGATAACTCCATGAAGTCTGTCAGTGTGTCTAACTGACTCTCTCTCTCTCTCTCTCTCTCTCTCTCTCTCTCTCTCTCTCTCTCTCTCTCTCTCTCTCTCTCTCTCTCTCTCTCTCTCTCTCTCTCTCTCTCTCTCTCGCATCTCTCTCTCTCTCTCTCTCGCATCTCTCTCTCTCTCTCTCGCATCTCTCTCTCTCTCTCTCTCTCTCTCTCTCTCTCTCTCTCTCTCTCTCTCTCTCTCTCTCTCTCTCTCTCTCTCTCTCTCTCTCTCTCTCTCTCTCTCTTGTTTTAGTCGGTCTGTGCGTGTCAGTCAGCGTAGGTAGAAGGTGGGAAGCCTGCTCCCTCCCCCCCCCTCACGACTACAGTTACAAGTGAGGTAAAAAAAGAAAAAAAAAAGTTGTTAGTTAGGTGAGTGTGAATTCTTTAGTATGTGCAAGTGGGTGGTAGTTCTCGTGAGGCAGGTGCGCGTGTAGTCCTTGTTTAAAGATGAAGATAATTATGAAGTTTGAGGTGGGTGGGGATTCATTGATAATGATGCTGATATACTGGTAATGATAATGATGATAATAGTTTTAATGATGATAAAGAACATTATGCTAATGGTGATAAAGATAATTATGCTTATGTTGATAATAGTAATAATAATGGTGGTAATAATTATTAGAGTGAGATAAGATACCGTCAGACATAAGAGTTAAGGGTGCCATGTGTCGCGCTCGGAGATTCCTAACTTAGTTGTATTTTGAATGCCTATTGCCGAGTGTTGGCGAGTGGGGGGGAAAAGGTGTAGGTGTAAAAGTGGCCGTTAGTTGTCCTGGCGATCCACGTAGGAGGTTCGGAACTCGTCCCCCCACGTCCGCCCGGCTGGATTCACCCACTCCCCCTCAACGCCTGACCTCCATTGCCTTCCCTTTCCCCTTTCCTGGTCCCCTTGCCCTTTTAAGTTTCCTCTTGTTTGTTTTGTTTTTTTTACCCACCGCGTTTCTTTCCCTACTTCTTTCCTCGTCTTGTTCTCTTCCATCGCCGCATCGCCTCCCTTCCCCCCCCCCCCCGCAGACACGCACGTCCAGACCAGCGGACGCCCCCCCTCACGCCTCTGCGGTCTCGAGTACGATAAGGACTGGGTGGCGGCCAATTCAAAATCGTCGTAAGGGGGAGAGTAATTTAGGGCGATACGTTGGAGAGCATACGGTTACTTGTGAAGATCTTCGTTATCTTTATATCTCTGCACGAGTTCTTGCGTGCGGGTGTGTGTGTGTGTGTGTGTGTGTGTGTGTGTGTGTGTGTGTGTGTGTGTGTGTGTGTGTGTGTGTGTGTGTGTGTGTGTGTGTGTATGTATGTGTGTGTGTGTGTGTGTGTGTACGCTCGTTTTTCATGCTTATGTTTGGTATTTATTTTTACATGATACTGATCTGCGTATAGTGTGAGTCCTTTTTATAAACCGCGTTTTCACAATGACAGTTTTTGTTCTCCTGCGATATTTGTTTGTATGCATGTGCGACGCCTGT
>NC_061851.1:29720052-29722552 GCF_019202785.1 Penaeus chinensis | reverse complement strand
AGGTAAACAGGAGACAGGGATCGTGGATGAGGGAGAGTGTCGAGAGAAGGAGGTAAAAGGGACATGAGGAGTTGGGGAACGTGGAGGAGGAAAAAGAAGAAGAAACGGGGAGGAGAGAAGACCGCGAATAAACGCGAGATATGGGGAGAGGATAGTGAGGGATCGGTTGGGGGAGGGGCAGAGGGGAACTGAGAGGAAGAGGGGAGGGAAGGAGGGGGGGGGGGGGAGAATGAGTTTAGGAGTCGATAGTGTCGGATTGTGGCCACTTAGCCGATGCGTTTGCGAGCTAATGAAAGGTCTGGAGATGACTTAGTGGCGTTAAATACTCGGCTCCGATAATTATCATCGACACACCTGAGGAGAGGGGGGGGGGGGTTAATTAATACCTGGTGATTATGACGCATTTTTGGTGTATGCCCTCACCTATGCCCATCGCTCTCCTGCTTTTCTCATGGCCGTGTCTGTTTGTTTTGTGGGTTTGTTTGTTTGTTTGTTTGTTTATGTGCTTGTGTGTTTGTCATTATTTGGTCTAAAATTAGAAAAGGAGACATGAAAATTAATATTCGCCCTTTGGTCATTACTGGAACCTGATTTTTATCTATTAATGACTTGATTTTATTCACTGTCTTCCCTGTTTTTTTTTTTTTTTTTCATTTCCCTAATGTTTATACCACATTATAAAGATATAAACAACGTCTTCATCTTTATCTCTGAGCCACGAGTGAAGGACTACGCCGGTCTTGGCCCCTTTCGCGAAGTAAACAAACAGGGAGACTTCCATACGTTTCCAGAGAGCGGAACGGGAAGGTGCGTTTGGCATATAGAGAGAAGTTAATGATGGGGGAGTGGGGCTTCGAGTTGAGGGGGAGGGGGGAGGGGTTAGATCTTGAAGGGAGGCTTTTTTGGGCAGGGTGGGGTTTGGGGGGAGGGGGAAGGATCTGTTGGACGGGGAGGTTCAGAGGGAGGAGGGGGGGTGGGGTGCCTTATCGTGATAACCCTGTTCATCCCCCGTGCGTCTTTTGGGTTTCTACGTCTTGGCATTCTCTCCTTCGCATTGGGATTTTTTTTCTCTCTATTTTCTTTTTCTTTTCTTTTCTCTCTCTCTCTCTCTCTCTCTCTCTCTCTCTCTCTCTCTCTCTCTCTCTCTCTCTCTCTCTCTCTCTCTCTCTCTCTCTCTCTCTCTGTCTCTCTCTCTCTCTCTCTCTCTCTTTCTCTTCTCTCTCTCTCTCTCTCTCTCTCTCTCTCTCTCTCTCTCTCTCTCTCTCTCTCTCTCTCTCTCTCTCTCTCTCTCTCCCCCTCCCCCCCTCTCTCTCTCTCTCTCCCCTTCCTTCCCCCTCCCCCTCCCCCTCCCCTCCCCCTCCCCCTCCCTCTCTCGTAACCCATGCTCTTAACCTCGTCCTCTTTTAAGCTCACCTTGAGGGGCGCACCTGTTTGTCTCCCCCTTCCCCTTTTGTGGTCAGCGCAGATGTGATCCTTGATCCGACATGTGTGTCAGGGAGGAAGAGAGAAAGAGGGAAAGAGAGAAAGAGAGAAAGAGATAGGGAGAGAGAGAGAGGGGGGGGAGGGAGAGAGAGAGGGGGGAAGAAGACGGGGAGAGGGAGAAAGGGAAGAAGAGAGGGAGAGGGAGAGAGGGAAGAAGAGAGGGAGAGGGAAAGTGTGAGGAAGGGAGATAGAGAGAGGGAGGGAGAGGAAATTAATAAAACAAAATTTGTCCAAATATAAGTAAATGACCAGCGTCCGATGTAATCTGCGGTCAGATTCAGTCAATTTTCGTGTCTGCGTCGTCCCTTACAAATAAATCCTGAGCACCTTAGATGTTCTAAGCATGATATAAAGATTGGTCCTTTTTAGTGCAGGTCGAGGTTGTGCGCTCTAAGCAGTCGTTGTTGGAGAGATGGGTTGTATTTTTTTCGTCTGCTGGAGAGGAAATATGGGACGAGTTTACGGGTTTATGAAAGGAGCAGAGAAATGAGATAGAGAGGGAGAAGGAGGTAGAGAGGCAGAGAGAGAGTTATAATTAGAGAGAGAGGAGTAAGAGAGAGAGAGAGAGAGTAAGAGAGAGAGAGAGAGAGAGAGAGAGTTAGAGAAAGAGAGAGAGAGAGTTAGAGAAAGAGAGAGAGATAGTTAGAGAAAGAGAGAGAGATAGTTAGAGAAAGAGAGAGAGATAGTTAGAGAGAGAGAGAGAGAGAGAGAGTTAGAGAAAGAGAGAGAGATAGAGTTAGAGAGAGAGAGAGATAGAGTTAGAGAGAGAGAGAGATAGAGTAAGAGAGAGAGATAGATAGAGTTAGAGAGAGAGATATATAGAGTTAGAGATATATATATATAGTTAGAGAGAGATATAGATATAGTTAGAGAGAGATATAGATATAGTTAGAGAGAGATATAGATATAGTTAGAGAGAGAGAGAGAGAGAGAAGAGAAGAGAGAGAGAGAGAGAGAGAGAGAGAGAGAGAGAGAGAGAGAGAGAGAGAGAGAGAGAGAGAGAGAGAGAGAGAGAGAG